>NW_026968183.1:0-119855 GCF_028390025.1 Pseudophryne corroboree | reverse complement strand
GGGGTGCGATCACCTAATCTCCGCCTATGGGGGAGTGTATTATAGCATAGCGGGGGTGCGATCACCTAATCTCCGCCTATGGGGGAGTGTATTACAGCATAGCGGGGGTGCGATCACCTAATCTCCGCCTATGGGGGAGTGTATTACAGCATAGCGGGGGTGAGATCACCTAATCTCCGCCTATGGGGGAGTGTATTTTAGCATAGCGGGGGTGCGATCACCTAATCTCCGCCTATGGGGGAGTGTATTACAGCATAGCGGGGGTGCGATCACCTAATCTCCGCCTATGGGGGAGTGTATTACAGCATAGCGGGGGTGCGATCACCTAATCTCCGCCTATGGGGGAGTGTATTTTAGCATAGCGGGGGTGCGATCACCTAATCTCCGCCTATGGGGGAGTGTATTATAGCATAGCGGGGGTGCGATCACCTAATCTCCGCCTATGGGGGAGTGTATTACAGCATAGCGGGGGTGCGATCACCTAATCTCCGCCTATGGGGGAGTGTATTACAGCATAGCGGGGGTGCGATCACCTAATCTCCGCCTATGGGGGAGTGTATTATAGCATAGCGGGGGTGCGATCACCTAATCTCCGCCTATGGGGGAGTGTATTACAGCATAGCGGGGGTGCGATCACCTAATCCCCGCCTATGGGGGAGTGTATTATAGCATAGCGGGGGTGCGATCACCTAATCTCCGCCTATGGGGGAGTGTATTATAGCAAAGCGGGGGTGCGATCACCTAATCCCCGCCTATGGGGGAGTGTATTACAGCATAGCGGGGGTGCGATCACCTAATCTCCGCCTATGGGGGAGTGTATTACAGCATAGCGGGGGTGCGATCACCTAATCTCCGCCTATGGGGGAGTGTATTACAGCATAGCGGGGGTGCGATCACCTAATCTCCGCCTATGGGGGAGTGTATTATAGCATAGCGGGGGTGCGATCACCTAATCTCCGCCTATGGGGGAGAGTATTATAGCATAGCGGGGGTGCGATCACCTAATCTCCGCCTATGGGGGAGTGTATTATAGCATAGCGGGGGTGCGATCACCTAATCTCCGCCTATGGGGGAGTGTATTATAGCATAGCGGGGGTGCGATCACCTAATCTCCGCCTATGGGGGAGTGTATTACAGCATAGCGGGGGTGCGATCACCTAATCTCCGCCTATGGGGGAGTGTATTACAGCATAGCGGGGGTGCGATCACCTAATCTCCGCCTATGGGGGAGTGTATTATAGCATAGCGGGGGTGCGATCACCTAATCTCCGCCTATGGGGGAGTGTATTACAGCATAGCGGGGGTGCGATCACCTAATCTCCGCCTATGGGGGAGTGTATTACAGCATAGCGGGGGTGCGATCACCTAATCTCCGCCTATGGGGGAGTGTATTATAGCATAGCGGGGGTGCGATCACCTAATCTCCGCCTATGGGGGAGTGTATTACAGCATAGCGGGGGTGCGATCACCTAATCTCCGCCTATGGGGGAGTGTATTACAGCATAGCGGGGGTGCGATCACCTAATCTCCGCCTATGGGGGAGTGTATTATAGCATAGCGGGGGTGCGATCACCTAATCTCCGCCTATGGGGGAGTGTATTATAGCATAGCGGGGGTGCGATCACCTAATCTCCGCCTATGGGGGAGTGTATTATAGCATAGCGGGGGTGCGATCACCTAATCTCCGCCTATGGGGGAGTGTATTATAGCATAGCGGGGGTGCGATCACCTAATCTCCGCCTATGGGGGAGTGTATTATAGCATAGCGGGGGTGCGATCACCTAATCTCCGCCTATGGGGGAGTGTATTACAGCATAGCGGGGGTGCGATCACCTAATCTCCGCCTATGGGGGAGTGTATTATAGCATAGCGGGGGTGCGATCACCTAATCTCCGCCTATGGGGGAGTGTATTACAGCATAGCGGGGGTGCGATCACCTAATCTCCGCCTATGGGGGAGTGTATTATAGCATAGCGGGGGTGCGATCACCTAATCTCCGCCTATGGGGGAGTGTATTATAGCATAGCGGGGGTGCGATCACCTAATCTCCGCCTATGGGGGAGTGTATTACAGCATAGCGGGGGTGCGATCACCTAATCTCCGCCTATGGGGGAGTGTATTACAGCATAGCGGGGGTGCGATCACCTAATCTCCGCCTATGGGGGAGTGTATTACAGCATAGCGGGGGTGCGATCACCTAATCTCCGCCTATGGGGGAGTGTATTACAGCATAGCGGGGGTGCGATCACCTAATCTCCGCCTATGGGGGAGTGTATTACAGCATAGCGGGGGTGCGATCACCTAATCTCCGCCTATGGGGGAGTGTATTATAGCATAGCGGGGGTGCGATCACCTAATCTCCGCCTATGGGGGAGTGTATTATAGCATAGCGGGGGTGCGATCACCTAATCTCCGCCTATGGGGGAGTGTATTACAGCATAGCGGGGGTGCGATCACCTAATCTCCGCCTATGGGGGAGTGTATTATTATAGCATAGCGGGGGTGCGATCACCTAATCTCCGCCTATGGGGGAGTGTATTATAGCATAGCGGGGGTGCGATCACCTAATCTCCGCCTATGGGGGAGTGTATTACAGCATAGCGGGGGTGCGATCACCTAATCTCCGCCTATGGGGGAGTGTATTATAGTATAGCGGGGGTGCGATCACCTAATCTCCGCCTATGGGGGAGTGTATTATAGCATAGCGGGGGTGCGATCACCTAATCTCCGCCTATGGGGGAGTGTATTATAGCATAGCGGGGGTGCGATCACCTAATCTCCGCCTATGGGGGAGTGTATTACAGCATAGCGGGGGTGCGATCACCTAATCTCCGCCTATGGGGGAGTGTATTATAGTATAGCGGGGGTGCGATCACCTAATCTCCGCCTATGGGGGAGTGTATTATAGCATAGCGGGGGTGCGATCACCTAATCTCCGCCTATGGGGGAGTGTATTATAGCATAGCGGGGGTGCGATCACCTAATCTCCGCCTATGGGGGAGGAGTGTATTATAGCATAGCGGGGGTGCGATCACCTAATCTCCGCCTATGGGGGAGTGTATTACAGCATAGCGGGGGTGCGATCACCTAATCTCCGCCTATGGGGGAGGAGTGTACTATAGCATAGCGGGGGTGCGATCACCTAATCTCCGCCTATGGGGGAGTGTATTATAGCATAGCGGGGGTGCGATCACCTAATCTCCGCCTATGGGGGAGTGTATTACAGCATAGCGGGGGTGCGATCACCTAATCTCCGCCTATGGGGGAGCGTATTACAGCATAGCGGGGGTGCGATCACCTAATCTCCGCCTATGGGGGAGCGTATTACAGCATAGCGGGGGTGCGATCACCTAATCTCCGCCTATGGGGGAGTGTATTATAGCATAGCGGGGGTGCGATCACCTAATCTCCGCCTATGGGGGAGTGTATTACAGCATAGCGGGGGTGCGATCACCTAATCTCCGCCTATGGGGGAGTGTATTATAGCATAGCGGGGGTGCGATCACCTAATCTCCGCCTATGGGGGAGTGTATTACAGCATAGCGGGGGTGCGATCGCCTAATCCCCGCCTATGGGGGAGTGTATTACAGCATAGCGGGGGTGCGATCGCCTAATCTCCGCCTATGGGGGAGTGTATTATAGCATAGCGGGGGTGCGATCGCCTAATCTCCGCCTATGGGGGAGTGTATTATAGCATAGCGGGGGTGCGATCGCCTAATCTCCGCCTATGGGGGAGTGTATTATAGCATAGCGGGGGTGCGATCACCTAATCTCCGCCTATGGGGGAGTGTATTATAGCATAGCGGGGGTGCGATCACCTAATCTCCGCCTATGGGGGAGTGTATTATAGCATAGCGGGGGTGCGATCACCTAATCTCCGCCTATGGGGGAGTGTATTATAGCATAGCGGGGGTGCGATCACCTAATCTCCGCCTATGGGGGAGTGTATTATAGCATAGCGGGGGTGCGATCACCTAATCTCCGCCTATGGGGGAGTGTATTATAGCATAGCGGGGGTGCGATCACCTAATCTCCGCCTATGGGGGAGTGTATTATACCATAGCGGGGGTGCGATCACCTAATCTCCGCCTATGGGGGAGTGTATTATAGCATAGCGGGGGTGCGATCACCTAATCTCCGCCTATGGGGGAGTGTATTACAGCATAGCGGGGGTGCGATCACCTAATCTCCGCCTATGGGGGAGTGTATTATAGCATAGCGGGGGTGGGATCACCTAATCTCCGCCTATGGGGGAGTGTATTATAGCATAGCGGGGGTGCGATCACCTAATCTCCGCCTATGGGGGAGTGTATTACAGCATAGCGGGGGTGCGATCACCTAATCTCCGCCTATGGGGGAGTGTATTACAGCATAGCGGGGGTGCGATCACCTAATCTCCGCCTATGGGGGAGTGTATTACAGCATAGCGGGGGTGCGATCACCTAATCTCCGCCTATGGGGGAGTGTATTACAGCATAGCGGGGGTGCGATCACCTAATCTCCGCCTATGGGGGAGTGTATTACAGCATAGCGGGGGTGCGATCACCTAATCTCCGCCTATGGGGGAGTGTATTACAGCATAGCGGGGGTGCGATCACCTAATCTCCGCCTATGGGGGAGTGTATTACAGCATAGCGGGGGTGCGATCACCTAATCTCCGCCTATGGGGGAGTGTATTACAGCATAGCGGGGGTGCGATCACCTAATCTCCGCCTATGGGGGAGTGTATTACAGCATAGCGGGGGTGCGATCACCTAATCTCCGCCTATGGGGGAGTGTATTACAGCATAGCGGGGGTGCGATCACCTAATCTCCGCCTATGGGGGAGTGTATTACAGCATAGCGGGGGTGCGATCACCTAATCTCCGCCTATGGGGGAGTGTATTATAGCATAGCGGGGGTGCGATCACCTAATCTCCGCCTATGGGGGAGTGTATTATAGCATAGCGGGGGTGCGATCACCTAATCTCCGCCTATGGGGGAGTGTATTATAGCATAGCGGGGGTGCGATCACCTAATCTCCGCCTATGGGGGAGCGTATTACAGCATAGCGGGGGTGCGATCACCTAATCTCCGCCTATGGGGGAGTGTATTATAGCATAGCGGGGGTGCGATCACCTAATCCCCGCCTATGGGGGAGTGTATTATAGCATAGCGGGGGTGCGATCACCTAATCTCCGCCTATGGGGGAGTGTATTACAGCATAGCGGGGGTGCGATCACCTAATCTCCGCCTATGGGGGAGTGTATTACAGCATAGCGGGGGTGCGATCACCTAATCTCCGCCTATGGGGGAGTGTATTACAGCATAGCGGGGGTGCGATCACCTAATCTCCGACTATGGGGGAGTGTATTACAGCATAGCGGGGGTGCGATCACCTAATCTCCGCCTATGGGGGAGTGTATTATAGCATAGCGGGGGTGCGATCACCTAATCTCCGCCTATGGGGGAGTGTATTATAGCATAGCGGGGGTGCGATCACCTAATCTCCGCCTATGGGGGAGTGTATTACAGCATAGCGGGGGTGCGATCACCTAATCTCCGCCTATGGGGGAGTGTATTATAGCATAGCGGGGGTGCGATCACCTAATCTCCGCCTATGGGGGAGTGTATTACAGCATAGCGGGGGTGCGATCACCTAATCTCCGCCTATGGGGGAGTGTATTATAGCATAGCGGGGGTGCGATCACCTAATCTCCGCCTATGGGGGAGCGTATTACAGCATAGCGGGGGTGCGATCACCTAATCTCCGCCTATGGGGGAGTGTATTACAGCATAGCGGGGGTGCGATCACCTAATCTCCGCCTATGGGGGAGTGTATTACAGCATAGTGGGGGTGCGATCACCTAATCTCCGCCTATGGGGGAGTGTATTATAGCATAGCGGGGGTGCGATCACCTAATCTCCGCCTATGGGGGAGTGTATTATAGCATAGCGGGGGTGCGATCACCTAATCTCCGCCTATGGGGGAGTGTATTATAGCATAGCGGGGGTGCGATCACCTAATCTCCGCCTATGGGGGAGTGTATTATAGCATAGCGGGGGTGCGATCACCTAATCTCCGCCTATGGGGGAGTGTATTACAGCATAGTGGGGGTGCGATCACCTAATCTCCGCCTATGGGGGAGTGTATTATAGCATAGCGGGGGTGCGATCACCTAATCTCCGCCTATGGGGGAGTGTATTATAGCATAGCGGGGGTGCGATCACCTAATCTCCGCCTATGGGGGAGTGTATTATAGCATAGCGGGGGTGCGATCACCTAATCTCCGCCTATGGGGGAGTGTATTATAGCATAGCGGGGGTGCGATCACCTAATCTCCGCCTATGGGGGAGTGTATTACAGCATAGCGGGGGTGCGATCACCTAATCTCCGCCTATGGGGGGAGTGTATTATAGCATAGCGGGGGTGCGATCACCTAATCTCCGCCTATGGGGGAGTGTATTACAGCATAGCGGGGGTGCGATCACCTAATCTCCGCCTATGGGGGAGTGTATTACAGCATAGCGGGGGTGCGATCACCTAATCTCCGCCTATGGGGGAGTGTATTATAGTATAGCGGGGTGCGATCACCTAATCTCCGCCTATGGGGGAGTGTATTACAGCATAGCGGGGGTGCGATCACCTAATCTCCGCCTATGGGGGAGTGTATTACAGCATAGCGGGGGTGCGATCACCTAATCTCCGCCTATGGGGGAGTGTATTACAGCATAGCGGGGGTGCGATCACCTAATCTCCGCCTATGGGGGAGTGTATTATAGTATAGCGGGGGTGCGATCACCTAATCTCCGCCTATGGGGGAGTGTATTACAGCATAGCGGGGGTGCGATCACCTAATCTCCGCCTATGGGGGAGGAGTGTATTATAGCATAGCGGGGGTGCGATCACCTAATCTCCGCCTATGGGGGAGTGTATTATAGCATAGCGGGGGTGCGATCACCTAATCTCCGCCTATGGGGGAGTGTATTACAGCATATCAGGGGTGCGATCACCTAATCTCCGCCTATGGGGGAGTGTATTACAGCATAGCGGGGGTGCGATCACCTAATCTCCGCCTATGGGGGAGTGTATTACAGCATAGCGGGGGTGCGATCACCTAATCTCCGCCTATGGGGGAGTGTATTATAGCATAGCGGGGGTGCGATCACCTAATCTCCGCCTATGGGGGAGTGTATTATAGCATAGCGGGGGTGCGATCACCTAATCTCCGCCTATGGGGGAGTGTATTATAGCATAGCGGGGGTGCGATCACCTAATCTCCGCCTATGGGGGAGTGTATTACAGCATAGCGGGGGTGCGATCACCTAATCTCCGCCTATGGGGGAGTGTATTTAATAGAGATGAGCGCCTGAAATTTTTCGGGTTTTGTGTTTTGGTTTTGGGTTCGGTTCCGCGGCCGTGTTTTGGGTTCGAACGCGTTTTGGCAAAACCTCACCGAATTTTTTTTGTCGGATTCGGGTGTGTTTTGGATTCGGGTGTTTTTTTCCAAAAACACTAAAAAACAGCTTAAATCATAGAATTTGGGGGTCATTTTGATCCCAAAGTATTATTAACCTCAAAAACCATAATTTACACTCATTTTCAGTCTATTCTGAATACCTCACACCTCACAATATTATTTTTAGTCCTAAAATTTGCACCGAGGTCGCTGTGTGAGTAAGATAAGCGACCCTAGTGGCCGACACAAACACCGGGCCCATCTAGGAGTGGCACTGCAGTGTCACGCAGGATGTCCCTTCCAAAAAACCCTCCCCAAACAGCACATGACGCAAAGAAAAAAGAGGCGCAATGAGGTAGCTGTGTGAGTAAGATTAGCGACCCTAGTGGCCGACACAAACACCGGGCCCATCTAGGAGTGGCACTGCAGTGTCACGCAGGATGGCCCTTCCAAAAAATACTCCCCAAACAGCACATGACGCAAAGAAAAATGAAAGAAAAAAGAGGAAGGTCAGGCATCGCAACCGACACAATTGGACTCTCCTTGGGGATTTGTGATTTCGAAGAACGCACAGTTCTTTGCTGTGCTTTTGCCAGCTTAAGTCTTTTCTTTTTTCTAGCGAGAGGATGAGTGCTTCCATCCTCATGTGAAGCTGAACCACTAGCCATGAACATAGGCCAGGGCCTCAGCCGTTCCTTGCCACTCCGTGTGGTAAATGGCATATTGGCAAGTTTACGCTTCTCCTCCGACAATTTTATTTTAGGTTTTGGAGTCCTTTTTTTACTGATATTTGGTGTTTTGGTTTTGACATGCTCTGTACTATGCCATTGGGCATCGGCCTTGGCAGACGACGTTGCTGGCATTTCATCGTCTCGGCCATGACTAGTGGCAGCAGCTTCAGCACGAGGTGGAAGTGGATCTTGATCTTTCCCTAATTTTGGAACCTCAACATTTTTGTTCTCCATATTTTAATAGGCACAACTAAAAGGCACCTCAGGTAAACAATGGAGATGGATGGATTGGATACTAGTATACAATTATGGACGGGCTGCCGAGTGCCGACACAGAGGTAGCCACAGCCGTGAACTACCGCACTGTACTGTGTCTGCTGCTAATATATAGACTGGTTGATAAAGAGATAGTATACTCGTAACTAGTATGTATGTATAAAGAAAGAAAAAAAAACCACGGTTAGGTGGTATATACAATTATGGACGGGCTGCCGAGTGCCGACACAGAGGTAGCCACAGCCGTGAACTACCGCACTGTACTGTGTCTGCTGCTAATATATAGACTGGTTGATAAAGAGATAGTATACTCGTAACTAGTATGTATGTATAAAGAAAGAAAAAAAAACCACGGTTAGGTGGTATAAACAATTATGGACGGGCTGCCGAGTGCCGACACAGAGGTAGCCACAGCCGTGAACTACCGCACTGTACTGTGTCTGCTGCTAATATATAGACTGGTTGATAAAGAGATAGTATACTCGTAACTAGTATGTATGTATAAAGAAAGAAAAAAAAACCACGGTTAGGTGGTATATACAATTATGGACGGGCTGCCGAGTGCAGACACAGAGGTAGCCACAGCCGTGAACTACCGCACTGTACTGTGTCTGCTGCTAATATATAGACTGGTTGATAAAGAGATAGTATACTCGTAACTAGTATGTATGTATAAAGAAAGAAAAAAAACCACGGTTAGGTGGTATATACAATTATGGACGGGCTGCCGAGTGCCGACACAGAGGTAGCCACAGCCGTGAACTACCGCACTGTACTGTGTCTGCTGCTAATATATAGACTGGTTGATAAAGAGATAGTATACTCGTAACTAGTATGTATGTATAAAGAAAGAAAAAAAAACCACGGTTAGGTGGTATATACAATTATGGACGGGCTGCCGAGTGCCGACACAGAGGTAGCCACAGCCGTGAACTACCGCACTGTACTGTGTCTGCTGCTAATATATAGACTGGTTGATAAAGAGATAGTATACTCGTAACTAGTATGTATGTATAAAGAAAGAAAAAAAAACCACGGTTAGGTGGTATATACAATTATGGACGGGCTGCCGAGTGCCGACACAGAGGTAGCCACAGTCGTGAACTACCGCACTGTACTGTGTCTGCTGCTAATATATAGACTGGTTGATAAAGAGATAGTATACTCGTAACTAGTATGTATGTATAAAGAAAGAAAAAAAAACCACGGTTAGGTCACTGGTATATACAATTATGGACGGGCTGCCGAGTGCCGACACAGAGGTAGCCACAGCCGTGAACTACCGCACTGTACTGTGTCTGCTGCTAATATAGACTGGTTGATAAAGAGATAGTATACTACTAATATTATATACTGGTGGTCAGGTCACTGGTCACTAGTCACACTGGCAGTGGCACTCCTGCAGCAAAAGTGTGCACTGTTTAATTTTAATATAATATTATGTACTCCTGGCTCCTGCTATAACCTATAACTGGCACTGCAGTAGTGCTCCCCAGTCTCCCCCACAATTATAAGCTGTGTGAGCTGAGCAGTCAGACAGATATATAATATATATAGATGATGCAGCACACTGGCCTGAGCCTGAGCAGTGCACACAGATATGGTATGTGACTGACTGAGTCACTGTGTGTATCGCTTTTTTCAGGCAGAGAACGGATATATTAAATAAACTGCACTGTGTGTCTGGTGGTCACTCACTATATAATATATTATGTACTCCTGGCTCCTGCTATAACCTATAACTGGCACTGCAGTAGTGCTCCCCAGTCTCCCCCACAATTATAAGCTGTGTGAGCTGAGCAGTCAGACAGATATATATAATATTATATATAGATAATAGATGATGCAGCACACTGGCCTGAGCCTGAGCAGTGCACACAGATATGGTATGTGACTGAGTCACTGTGTGCTGTGTATCGCTTTTTTCAGGCAGAGAACGGATTATAAATAAAACTGGTGGTCACTGGTCACTATCAGCAAAACTCTGCACTGTACTGAGTACTCCTAATGCTCCCCAAAATTAGTAAATCAAGTGTCTCTCTAATCTATTCTAATTCTAAACGGAGAGGACGCCAGCCACGTCCTCTCCCTATCAATCTCAATGCACGTGTGAAAATGGCGGCGACGCGCGGCTCCTTATATAGAATCCGAGTCTCGCGATAGAATCCGAGCCTCGCGAGAATCCGACAGCGTCATGATGACGTTCGGGCGCGCTCGGGTTAACCGAGCAAGGCGGGAAGATCCGAGTCGCTCGGACCCGTGAAAAAAAACATGAAGTTCTGGCGGGTTCGGATTCAGAGAAACCGAACCCGCTCATCTCTAGTGTATTACAGCATAGCTGGGGTGCGATCACCTAATCTCCGCCTATGGGGGAGTGTATTACAGCATAGCTGGGGTGCGATCACCTAATCTCCGCCTATGGGGGAGTGTATTATAGCATAGCGGGGGTGCGATCACCTAATCTCCGCCTATGGGGGAGTGTATTATAGCATAGCGGGGGTGCGATCACCTAATCTCCGCCTATGGGGGAGTGTATTACAGCATAGCTGGGGTGCGATCACCTAATCTCCGCCTATGGGGGAGTGTATTATAGCATAGCGGGGGTGCGATCACCTAATCTCCGCCTATGGGGGAGTGTATTATAGCATAGCGGGGGTGCGATCACCTAATCTCCGCCTATGGGGGAGTGTATTACAGCATAGCGGGGGTGCGATCACCTAATCTCCGCCTATGGGGGAGTGTATTATAGCATAGCGGGGGTGCGATCACCTAATCTCCGCCTATGGGGGAGTGTATTATAGCATAGCGGGGGTGCGATCACCTAATCTCCGCCTATGGGGGAGTGTATTATAGCATAGCTGGGGTGCGATCACCTAATCTCCGCCTATGGGGGAGTGTATTATAGCATAGCGGGGGTGCGATCACCTAATCTCCGCCTATGGGGGAGTGTATTATAGCATAGCGGGGGTGCGATCACCTAATCTCCGCCTATGGGGGAGTGTATTATAGCATAGCGGGGGTGCGATCACCTAATCTCCGCCTATGGGGGAGTGTATTATAGCATAGCGGGGGTGCGATCACCTAATCTCCGCCTATGGGGGAGTGTATTACAGCATAGCGGGGGTGCGATCACCTAATCTCCGCCTATGGGGGAGTGTATTATAGCATAGCGGGGGTGCGATCACCTAATCTCCGCCTATGGGGGAGTGTATTATAGCATAGCGGGGGTGCGATCACCTGATCTCCGCCTATGGGGGAGCGTATTACAGCATAGCGGGGGTGCGATCACCTAATCTCCGCCTATGGGGGAGGAGTGTATTATAGCATAGCGGGGGTGCGATCACCTAATCTCCGCCTATGGGGGAGTGTATTATAGCATAGCGGGGGTGCGATCACCTAATCTCCGCCTATGGGGGAGTGTATTATAGCATAGCGGGGGTGCGATCACCTAATCTCCGCCTATGGGGGAGTGTATTACAGCATAGCGGGGGTGCGATCACCTAATCTCCGCCTATGGGGGAGTGTATTATAGCATAGCGGGGGTGCGATCACCTAATCTCCGCCTATGGGGGAGTGTATTATAGCATAGCGGGGGTGCGATCACCTAATCTCCGCCTATGGGGGAGTGTATTACAGCATAGCGGGGGTGCGATCACCTAATCTCCGCCTATGGGGGAGTGTATTACAGCATAGCGGGGGTGCGATCACCTAATCTCCGCCTATGGGGGAGTGTATTATAGCATAGCGGGGGTGCGATCACCTAATCTCCGCCTATGGGGGAGTGTATTATAGCATAGCTGGGGTGCGATCACCTAATCTCCGCCTATGGGGGAGTGTATTATAGCATAGCGGGGGTGCGATCACCTAATCTCCGCCTATGGGGGAGTGTATTATAGCATAGCGGGGGTGCGATCACCTAATCTCCGCCTATGGGGGAGTGTATTATAGCATAGCGGGGGTGCGATCACCTAATCTCCGCCTATGGGGGAGTGTATTATAGCATAGCGGGGGTGCGATCACCTAATCTCCGCCTATGGGGGAGTGTATTATAGCATAGCGGGGGTGCGATCACCTAATCTCCGCCTATGGGGGAGTGTATTACAGCATAGCGGGGGTGCGATCACCTAATCTCCGCCTATGGGGGGAGTGTATTATAGCATAGCGGGGGTGCGATCACCTAATCTCCGCCTATGGGGGAGTGTATTATAGCATAGCGGGGGTGCGATCACCTGATCTCCGCCTATGGGGGAGCGTATTACAGCATAGCGGGGGTGCGATCACCTAATCTCCGCCTATGGGGGAGGAGTGTATTATAGCATAGCGGGGGTGCGATCACCTAATCTCC
Source organism: Pseudophryne corroboree (assembly GCF_028390025.1). Classification (NCBI taxonomy): domain Eukaryota; kingdom Metazoa; phylum Chordata; class Amphibia; order Anura; family Myobatrachidae; genus Pseudophryne; species Pseudophryne corroboree. The sequence continues at coordinate 107,064 of NW_026968183.1, read as the reverse complement.
GCCTATGGGGGAGTGTATTATAGCATAGCGGGGGTGCGATCACCTAATCTCCGCCTATGGGGGAGTGTATTATAGCATAGCGGGGGTGCGATCACCTAATCTCCGCCTATGGGGGAGTGTATTACAGCATAGCGGGGGTGCGATCACCTAATCTCCGCCTATGGGGGAGTGTATTACAGCATAGCGGGGGTGCGATCACCTAATCTCCGCCTATGGGGGAGTGTATTACAGCATAGCGGGGGTGCGATCACCTAATCTCCGCCTATGGGGGAGTGTATTATAGCATAGCGGGGGTGCGATCACCTAATCTCCGCCTATGGGGGAGTGTATTACAGCATAGCGGGGGTGCGATCACCTAATCTCCGCCTATGGGGGAGTGTATTACAGCATAGCGGGGGTGCGATCACCTAATCTCCGCCTATGGGGGAGTGTATTACAGCATAGCGGGGGTGCGATCACCTAATCTCCGCCTATGGGGGAGTGTATTACAGCATAGCGGGGGTGCGATCACCTAATCTCCGCCTATGGGGGAGTGTATTATAGCATAGCGGGGGTGCGATCACCTAATCTCCGCCTATGGGGGAGTGTATTACAGCATAGCGGGGGTGCGATCACCTAATCTCCGCCTATGGGGGAGTGTATTACAGCATAGCGGGGGTGCGATCACCTAATCTCCGCCTATGGGGGAGTGTATTATAGCATAGCGGGGGTGCGATCACCTAATCTCCGCCTATGGGGGAGTGTATTACAGCATAGCGGGGGTGCGATCACCTAATCTCCGCCTATGGGGGAGTGTATTACAGCATAGCGGGGGTGCGATCACCTAATCTCCGCCTATGGGGGAGTGTATTACAGCATAGCGGGGGTGCGATCACCTAATCTCCGCCTATGGGGGAGTGTATTATAGCATAGCGGGGGTGCGATCACCTAATCTCCGCCTATGGGGGAGTGTATTACAGCATAGCGGGGGTGCGATCACCTAATCTCCGCCTATGGGGGAGTGTATTACAGCATAGCGGGGGTGCGATCACCTAATCTCCGCCTATGGGGGAGTGTATTATAGCATAGCGGGGGTGCGATCACCTAATCTCCGCCTATGGGGGAGTGTATTACAGCATAGCGGGGGTGCGATCACCTAATCTCCGCCTATGGGGGAGTGTATTTTAGCATAGCGGGGGTGCGATCACCTAATCTCCGCCTATGGGGGAGTGTATTACAGCATAGCGGGGGTGCGATCACCTAATCTCCGCCTATGGGGGAGTGTATTATAGCATAGCGGGGGTGCGATCACCTAATCTCCGCCTATGGGGGAGTGTATTACAGCATAGCGGGGGTGCGATCACCTAATCTCCGCCTATGGGGGAGTGTATTATAGCATAGCGGGGGTGCGATCACCTAATCTCCGCCTATGGGGGAGTGTATTATAGCATAGCGGGGGTGCGATCACCTAATCTCCGCCTATGGGGGGAGTGTATTATAGCATAGCGGGGGTGCGATCACCTAATCTCCGCCTATGGGGGAGTGTATTACAGCATAGCGGGGGTGCGATCACCTAATCTCCGCCTATGGGGGAGTGTATTATAGCATAGCGGGGGTGCGATCACCTAATCTCCGCCTATGGGGGAGTGTATTATAGCATAGCGGGGGTGCGATCACCTAATCTCCGCCTATGGGGGGAGTGTATTATAGCATAGCGGGGGTGCGATCACCTAATCTCCGCCTATGGGGGAGTGTATTACAGCATAGCGGGGGTGCGATCACCTAATCTCCGCCTATGGGGGAGTGTATTATAGCATAGCGGGGGTGCGATCACCTAATCTCCGCCTATGGGGGAGTGTATTATAGCATAGCTGGGGTGCGATCGCTTGTGCAGCCCTGCTGTGCTAAAAAAGTTTCACACAAAACAAGACCAGCCCTGGACATACTTACCCTGTGCGACGGATCCAGCGATGAAAGTCCCGGTCCTGACGTCAGACATCCGCCCTCCGTTCGCCTGGACACGCCTGTGTTTCTCTTTCCACTCCCTGAAAACGTCTGGAAACCGTGAGTATCCGCCCCGGAACGCCTCCCGCCTGTCGATCTTATTGTGATCGCTGCTGCAATCACATTTGTCGCTGGCGGCATCGTTGTCGCCAGGCAATGACACGCGTGCGCAAAGTGACCGCTGCGCATGCGCAATTCTGACCCATTTGCACCGCAGCAAAGAACCGCTGCGTGCGAACGGGTCGGAATGACCCCCTTAGTACAGGGCCAGGTAGCACTGCCTGCACCTCCTGCCACTAAGCGTACTGTGCCTTCCTCAGTCTGCACCACTCTCTGATTCTGAAGACTCGTCTGCTCCTGCAGACCAAGCTGAGATATCTGCTGCAGGCTCATGGGACAAGGAGGTGAACCCCACATTTCATGTGGCTGCATTAATTAGGGTGGTTAAATTCTCACTTCAACTAGAAGATGCTGAACCAACCCCTATGACTAAGGATCCTCTGCGCAAGCGGCAGAAGGCATTGGTAGCAGAGTTTCCACACTCGGATCACTTCTCGGAAGCTAGGAATGAGGCTTGGAAAACTCCTAAGAAATTTACAGTTCCCAAAAGGCTCAGCTCCTCTTACCCATTACCCACATCTGATTGTGCAAAGTGGGAAAATCCATCTACGGTAGGTGCTTATGTGACACACTTACTTCAAAGTTCCATCCTTCCTATCCCTACAGCATCTTCTCCTAAGGAACTACCGGATAGACAACTAGATGCGTATCTTAAATCTTTGTACTCCCTTACAGGAGCCACAGCCAGACAGATTACGGCTACAGCCTGGGAGGTTAAAGCCATAGAAACTTAGGGTGATAACCTTGAATACAGTTTCACGTCTGAGCCTACCACGGAACAATTGTCTCGTATTGCCAATATCAGAGATGCGGCAATTACATTGGTAAAGCTGCTTTGGATTCTGTTCTGTAATCCTCCAAAGCTTCCTCTGTTTCTATTGCAGCATGCCGCATAATGTGGCTCCATTCCTGGAAAGCGGATTCAGACACCAAGAAGACCCTGGAAGCTCTGCCATACACGGATGACTTCCTATTTGGACCAAAACCGGACAAGATTGTGGATAAACTGGCAACCTCCAAGACCGCTTGTCTACATTCGGCTTCCTCAGTGTGGCCTCGGACTTCATCTTTTTGGTCCTTTGGTCTGCAGGGCAAGGCCAAAGATCAGACCATTCCAAGACTATCTCACACAGTCAAGGCCTCCAAAACCAAGCGGGCCAGGGCAGCTAGATGTCCAACTACCAAGCCAGAGGATAAACCCTCAGATTGATGGGATGGGACTCCCTCTGGGGGACCCCAGGGTGAGAGGCCGACTTCTTCAGTTCAACCATGCATGGTGTCATTCACAACAGATGCTTTCTCCTTCCGGAAGAGTCCCCCTAGACAGTACTTTCCTACAACTTAATTGACAAACCCTGGCAAAGCTCATGTGCTGAAGGGAGTCATTCTTTCCTTGAGACAGTCAGGTGTTATTATCCCTGTTACACGGTCTCAACAGTGCTAAGGGTTCTATTCCACAGTCTTTTTGGTTCAGAAACGGTCCCATTCTGAATCTGGAGTTGCTCAACAAATACCTCAAGGTACCCAAGTTCCATATGGAGACTCTCCATTCCATTGTCCTGGCTATGCAATCTGGGGATTTTATGGTCTCCCTGGATATACAGGATGTGTACCTACATGTACCTATAGCACCCTGTCACCAACAGTATCTCCACTTTGCTGTCCTTCATCAGCATTTCCAATTCCAGGCCCTACCCTTTGGACTGTCCACCGCTCCCAGGGTATTCACCAAGCTCATGGCGGTGATGGCAGCTTATCTCTGGCAACAGGGAATTTGAATATTCCCTTACCTGGATGACCTCCTTCTTCTGGTGCAGTCCCCAGAGGTACTGTACCATCACCTACAATTGATGTCATTCCTTCAGAGTCATGGATGGCTGATCAACTGGGCCAAGTTCTCGCTCATCCCATCTCAAAGGACGCTCCACCTCGGAGCACTATTGGATGCCCACATACAATGCATTCCTTCTTCATGACAAGGTTTTAGCAGTGCAGTTGCGCATCCGCAACCTACTTCACAGACCAAAGGGTCTCAATCCATTTGGCAATGCAGACCCTAGGCTCCATGGTATCCACCTTCGACATGGTGGAATACTCCAAATTTCACTCCAGGCCCCTACAACACCTGGTATTCTTCATACGGAATGGTCTACCACAACAGAATAAAATCTCAGACGTTGATACTGCCGCAGGATGTTTGGGCGTACCTCTTGTGGCTACACACATCCAACCTGGACAAGCGATGGCCATTCTGGATTCCACACTGGACTCTTCTCACCATGGACGTCAGCATCTGGGGGTGAGTAGCTGTCACGAGTCAGTCACTCCTTTCAGGGTCGCTGGTTTCTGAAGGAAATGGATCTCCCTTATCAACGTCCTGGAATTTTGGCCAGTGTACCGGACCCTTCAAATGGCTCGGGGCCTTCTACAGGGTTCTCCGGTACAAATCGAGTCAGACAACGCCACGGCAGTGGCTTATATAAATCGTCAGGGAGGTAGTCGCAGTGCGGCAATGATGCAGGAAGTAACTTGGATTCTCGCCTGGGCAGAACTTCCGGCCATCTCCGCAACATTTATTCCAGGAGTCCTCAACTGGGATTTTCTTGGTCGACAGGATGTTCACACCGGAGAGTAGTCTCTACATCCAGACGTTTTTCAGCTTCTGATGTGCAGGTAAGGTCTTCCAGATGCGGAGCTCATGGCCTTCAGACACAACCACAAAGTTCCAGTCTACAAGGCCAGGACAAGAGATCCGGGAGCGAGCTTCGTGGACGTGCTCACAATCCCATGGACCTATCATCTGGCCTCTCTCTTTCCTCCAGCGTCTTTCCTTCCCAGAATACTTTGCAAGTTCCAGGAGGATGGCGGCACGCTACATTTTGTGGCTCCGGCATGGCCCAGATGCCATTGGCTCATGGATCTATAAAGTCCCTCTATAGACGAGCCCTTCCCTCTGCCTCTCTGTCTGGACCTGCTCTCTCAGGGGCCCTGCCTCGCCTGTCTTTGAAGGCGTGGCTCTTGGCCTGTACTGACTTGATCTTACTGTACTATGCTACTGTATACTATTATAAGGCTTGTACTGGTTGGTTCTTATTGTATTGTGCTACTGTATACTATTATACGGCCCGTACTGACTGGCTCTTACTGTACTGTGCTATACTGACTATTATACAGCCTGTACTGGTTGGCTCTTACGGAACTGTGCTACTGTATACTGACTATTATACAGCCTGTACTGGTTGGCTCTTACTGTACTGTGCTACTGTATACTGACTATTATACGGCCTGTACTGGTTGGCTCTTACTGTACTGTGCTACTGTATGCTGACTATTATACGGCCCGTACTGACTGGCTCTTACTGTACTCTGCTACTGTATACTATTATACGGCCCGTACTGGTTGGCTCTTACTGTACTCTGCTACTGTATACTATTATACGGCCCGTACTGACTGGCTCTTACTGTACTGTGCTACTATATACTATTATACGGCCCGTACTGACTGGCTATTACTGTATTGTGCTACTGTATACTATTATACGGCCCGTACTGACTGGCTCTTACTGTATTGTGCTACTGTATACTATTATACGGCCCGTACTGACTGGCTCTTACTGTACTGTGCTACTGTATACTATTATACGGCCCGTACTGACTGGCTCTTACTGTACTCTGCTACTGTATACTATTATACGGCCCGTACTGACTGGCTCTTACTGTACTGTGCTACTGTATACTATTATACGGCCTGTACTGACTGGCTCTTACTGTACTGTGTTACTGTATACTATTATACGGCCCGTACTGACTGGCTCTTACTGTACTGTGCTACTGTATACTATTATACGGCCCGTACTGACTGGCTCTTACTGTACTGTGCTACTGTATACTATTATACGGCCCGTACTGACTGGCTCTTACTGTACTGTGCTACTATATACTATTATACGGCCCGTACTGACTGGCTCTTACTGTATTGTGCTACTGTATACTATTATACGGCCTGTACCGACTGGCTCTTACTGTACTGTGCTACTGTATTCTATTATACGGCCTGTACTGGTTGGCTCTTACTGTACTGTGCTACTGTATACTATTATACGGCCTGTACTGACTGGCTCTTACTGTACTGTGCTACTGTATACTATTATACGGCCTGTACTGACTGGCTCTTACTGTACTGTGCTACTGTATACTATTATACAGCCCGTACTGACTGGCTCTTACTGTACTGTGCTACTGTATACTATTATACGGCCCGTACTGACTGGCTCTTACTGTACTGTGCTTCTGTATACTATTATACGGCCTGTACTGACTGGCTCTTACTGTACTGTGCTACTGTATACTATTATACAGCCCGTACTGACTGGCTCTTACTGTACTGTGCTACTGTATACTATTATACGGCCCGTACTGACTGGCTCTTACTGTACTGTGCTACTGTATACTATTATACGGCCCGTACTGACTGGCTCTTACTGTACTGTGCTACTGTATACTATTATACGGCCCGTACTGACTGGCTCTTACTGTACTGTGCTACTGTATACTATTATACGGCCCGTACTGACTGGCTCTTACTGTACTGTGTTACTGTATACTATTATACGGCCCGTACTGACTGGCTCTTACTGTACTGTGCTACTGTATACTATTATACGGCCTGTACTGACTGGCTCTTACTGTACTGTGCTTCTGTATACTATTATACGGCCTGTACTGACTGGCTCTTACTGTACTGTGCTACTGTATACTATTATACAGCCCGTACTGACTGGCTCTTACTGTACTGTGCTACTGTATACTATTATACGGCCCGTACTGACTGGCTCTTACTGTACTGTGTTACTGTATACTATTATACGGCCTGTACTGACTGGCTCTTACTGTACTGTGCTACTGTATACTATTATACGGCCTGTACTGACTGGCTCTTACTGTACTGTGTTACTGTATACTATTATACGGCCCGTACTGACTGGCTCTTACTGTAATGTGCTACTGTATACTATTATACGGCCCGTACTGACTGGCTCTTACTGTACTGTGCTACTGTATACTATTATACAGCCCGTACTGACTGGCTCTTACTGTACTGTGCTACTATATACTATTATACGGCCAGTGCTGACTGGCTCTTACTGTATTGTGCTACTGTATACTATTATACGGCCTGTACCGACTGGCTCTTACTGTACTGTGCTACTGTATTCTAGTATACGGCCTGTACTGGTTGGCTCTTACTGTACTGTGCTACTGTATACTATTATACGGCCTGTACTGACTGGCTCTTACTGTACTGTGCTACTGTATACTATTATACGGCCTGTACTGACTGGCTCTTACTGTACTGTGCTACTGTATACTATTATACAGCCCGTACTGACTGGCTCTTACTGTACTGTGCTACTGTATACTATTATACGGCCCGTACTGACTGGCTCTTACTGTACTGTGTTACTGTATACTATTATACGGCCTGTACTGACTGGCTCTTACTGTACTGTGCTACTGTATACTATTATACGGCCTGTACTGACTGGCTCTTACTGTACTGTGCTTCTGTATACTATTATGCGGCCTGTACTGACTGGCTCTTACTGTACTGTGCTACTGTATACTATTATACAGCCCGTACTGACTGGCTCTTACTGTACTGTGCTACTGTATACTATTATACGGCCCGTACTGACTGGCTCTTACTGTACTGTGTTACTGTATACTATTATACGGCCCGTACTGACTGGCTCTTACTGTACTCTGCTACTGTATACTATTATACGGCCCGTACTGACTGGCTCTTACTGTACTGTGCTATACTGACTATTATACAGCCTGTACTGGTTGGCTCTAACTGTACTGTGCTACTGTATACTGACTATTATACGGCCTGTACTGGTTGGCTCTTACTGTACTATGCTACTGTATGCTGACTATTATACGGCCCGTACTGACTGGCTCTTACTGTACTCTGCTACTGTATACTATTATACGGCCCGTACTGGTTGGCTCTTACTGTACTGTGTTACTGTATACTATTATACGGCCCGTACTGACTGGCTCTTACTGTACTGTGCTACTGTATACTATTATACGGCCCGTACTGACTGGCTCTTACTGTACTGTGCTACTGTATACTATTATACGGCCCGTACTGACTGGTTCTTACTGTACTCTGCTACTGTATACTATTATACGGCCCGTACTGACTGGCTCTTACTGTACTCTGCTACTGTATACTATTATACGGCCCGTACTGACTGGCTCTTACTGTACTGTGCTACTGTATACTATTATACGGCCCGTACTGACTGGCTCTTACTGTACTGTGCTACTGTATACTATTATACGGCCCGTACTGACTGGCTCTTACTGTACTGTGCTACTGTATACTATTATACGGCTCTTACGGACTGGCTCTTACTGTACTGTGCTACTGTATACTATTATACGGCCCGTACTGACTGGCTCTTACTGTACTGTGCTACTGTATACTATTATACGGCCCGTACTGACTGGCTCTTACTGTACTGTGCTACTGTATACTATTATACGGCCTGTACTGACTGGCTCTTACTGTACTGTGCTACTGTATACTATTATACGGCCCGTACTGACTGGCTCTTACTGTACTGTGCTACTGTATTCTATTATACGGCCCGTACTGACTGGCTCTTACTGTACTGTGCTACTGTATACTATTATACGGCCCGTACTGACTGGCTCTTACTGTACTGTGCTACTGTATACTATTATACGGCCCGTACTGACTGGCTATTACTGTACTGTGCTACTGTATACTATTATACGACCCGTACTGACTGGCTCTTACTGTACTGTGCTACTGTATACTATTATATGGCCTGTACTGACTGGCTCTTACTGTACTGTGCTACTGTATACTATTATACGGCCTGTACTGACTGGCTCTTACTGTACTGTGCTACTGTATACTATTATACGGCCCGTACTGACTGGCTCTTACTGTACTGTGCTACTGTATACTATTATACAGCCCGTACTGACTGGCTCTTACTGTACTGTGCTACTGTATACTATTATACGGCCCGTACTGACTGGCTATTACTGTACTGTGCTACTGTATACTATTATACGGCCCGTACTGACTGGCTCTTACTGTACTCTGCTACTGTATACTATTATACGGCCTGTACTGACTGGCTCTTACTGTACTGTGCTACTGTATACTATTATACGGCCTGTACTGACTGGCTCTTACTGTACTGTGCTACTGTATACTATTATACGGCTCTTACGGACTGGCTCTTACTGTACTGTGCTACTGTATACTATTATACGGCCCGTACTGACTGGCTCTTAATGTACTGTACTACTGTATACTATTATACAGCCCGTACTGACTGGCTCTTACTGTACTGTGCTACTGTATACTATTATACGGCCCGTACTGACTGGCTCTTACTGTACTGTGTTACTGTATACTATTATACGGCCCGTACTGACTGGCTCTTACTGTACTGTGCTACTGTATACTATTATACGGCCCGTACTGACTGGCTCTTACTGTACTCTGCTACTGTATACTATTATACGGCCTGTACTGACTGGCTCTTACTGTACTGTGCTACTGTATACTATTATACGGCCCGTACTGACTGGCTCTTACTGTACTGTGCTACTGTATACTATTATACGGCCCGTACTGACTGGCTCTTACTGTACTGTGCTACTGTATACTATTATACGGCCTGTACTGACTGGCTCTTACTGTACTGTGCTACTGTATACTATTATACGGCCTGTACTGACTGGCTCTTACTGTACTGTGCTACTGTATACTATTATACTGCCTGTACTGACTGGCTCTTACTGTACTGTGCTACTGTATACTATTATACGGCCTGTACTGACTGGTTCTTACTGTACTGTGCTACTGTATACTATTATACGGCCTGTACTGACTGGCTCTTACTGTACTGTGCTACTGTATACTATTATACGGCCTGTACTGACTGGCTCTTACTGTACTGTGCTACTGTAGACTATTATACGGCCTGTACTGACTGGCTCTTACTGTACTGTGCTACTGTATACTATTATACGGCCTGTACTGACTGGCTCTTACTGTACTGTGCTACTGTATACTATTATACGACCTGTACTGATTATACCAGCGGCCTGTGCGTTATTGCTGGTACTACCACACAGGTTGCACTATACTTACTGACTGTACTTTTTGCCTATAGTAAGTGACAGAAGTCACGTTCCGCCACTATCCAGGCTGCTCTGTATGTACAGTACAACATGTGCTTCTCCAAGTACCGGCATGTGGGGAGGCTTGCTGGGACCTGCAGTCCTCCTGTAAAAGACAATATTACTTTAAAATAAAAAATGTAATTCAGGGGATAACTCAGAGATTCAGCCCAGGCCTGTGGTGAACTGGAGAGGGGGGACCCTTTTATTGGGGGGGGGGGGGGGGTCCCCACTTCTCCAGGAATCCTAGGCCTGAGCTGAGTAAGGAATGAATAATGTTTTGGCCGGGTGACCCTGTCACGTGTGTCCCCTGGCTGTCATTACCCCCCTGCTAGCGGAACCAGGGGCTGGTTCTAAAAATACGGGGAACCGCTATAAGATTTGTTCCCTGTATTTATTACCCAGGGCTGGCTCCGGGAGCCCGGGGCTGGCTATGTTTGGGTGGGGCCCCCGTTCATTTTTTTTTCCAGTTTTGTTGAAACTATTTTTTTACTTTTACACACAGAGAAGTGACGCACCGATCTCACTGATACGCAGCACACGCCGATCACACGCAGGACACGCCGATCACACGCAGGACACGCCGATCACACGCAGGGCACGCCGATCACACGCAGGACACACCGATCACACGCAGGGCACGCCGATCACACGCAGCACACGCCGATCACACGCAGCACACGCGATCACACGCAGGGCACGCCGATCACACCCGGGACACGCTGATCACACGCAGGACACGCCGATCACACGCAGGACACGCCGATCACACGCAGCACACGCCGATCACACGCAGCACACGCCGATCACACGCAGGACACGCCGATCACACGCAGGGCACGCCGATCACACGCAGCACACACGATCACACGCAGGACACGCTGATCACACGCAGGACACGCCGATCACACGCAGGGCACCCTGATCACACGCAGGACACGCCAATCACACTCAGGACACGCCGATCACACCCAGGACACGCCGATCACACCCAGGACACGCCGATCACACGCAGGGCACGCCGATCACACGCAGGGCACGCCGATCACACGCAGGGCACGCCGATCACACGCGGGGCACGCCGATCACACGCGGGACACGCCGATCACACGCGGGACACACCGATCACACGCGGGACACGCTGATCACACGCGGGACACGCAGGACACGCCGATCACACCCGGGACACGCTGATCACACGCAGGACACGCCGATCACACGCAGGGCACGTCGATCACACGCAGGACACGCCGATCACGCCAATCACATGCAGTGCACGCCGATCACACGCAGGACACGCCGATCACACGCAGGACACGCCGATCACACGCAGGACACGCCGATCACACGCAGGACACGCCGATCACACGCAGGGCACGCCGATCACACGCAGGGCACGCCGATCTTACGCAGGACACCGATCACACGCAGGGCACGCCGATCACACGCAGGGCACGCCGATCACACGCAGGGCACGCCGATCACACCCGGGACACGCCGATCACACGCAGGACACGCCGATCACACGCAGTGCACGCCGATCACACGCAGGACACGCCGATCACACGCAGGACACGCCGATCACACGCAGGACACGCCGATCACACGCTGGACACGCCGATCACACCCGGGACACGCCGATCACACCCGGGACACGCCGATCACACCCGGGACACGCGATCACACGCAGGACACGCCGATCACACGCGGGACACGCCGATCACACGCGGGACACGCCGATCACACGCGGGACACGCCGATCACACGCGGGACACGCAGGACACGCCGATCACACCCGGGACACGCTGATCACACGCAGGACACGCCGATCACACGCAGGGCACGTCGATCACACGCAGTGCACGCCGATCACACGCAGGACACGCCGATCACACGCAGGACACGCCGATCACACGCAGGACACGTCGATCACACGCAGGACACGCCGATCACGCCGATCACACGCAGGGCACGCCGATCACACGCAGGGCACGCCGATCACACGCAGGGCACGCCGATCTTACGCAGGGCACGCCGATCACACGCAGGGCACGCCGATCATACGCAGGGCACGCCGATCACACGCAGGGCACGCCGATCACACGCAGGACACCGATCACACGCAGGGTACGCCGATCATACGCAGGACACGCCGATCATACGCAGGACACGCCGATCATACGCAGGACACGCCGATCACACGCAGGACACGCTGATCACACGCAGGGCGCGCCGATCACACGCAGGGCACGCTGATCACACGCAGGGCACGCTGATCACACGCAGGGCACGCTGATCACACGCAGGGCACGCTGATCACACGCAGGACGCGCTGATCACACGCAGGATGCGCTGATCACACGCAGGACGCGCCGATCACACGCAGGACACGCCGTTCACACGCAGGACACGCCGATCACACGCAGGACACGCCGATCACACGCAGGGCACGCAGAACACGCCGATCACACGCAGGGCATGCCGATCACACGCAGGGCACGCCGATCACACGCAGGGCACGCCGATCACACGCAGGGTACGCCGATCACACGCAGGACACGCCGATCATACGCAGGACACGCCGATCATACGCAGGACACGCCGATCACACACAGGGCACGCCGATCATACGCAGGACTCGACAATCACACACAGGACACGCCGATCACACGCAGGGCACGCTGATCACACGCAGGGCACGCTGATCACACGCAGGACGCGCTGATCACATGCAGGACACGCCGTTCACACGCAGGACACGCCGATCACACGCAGGACACGCCGATCACACGCAGGGCACGCAGAACACGCCGATCACACGCAGGGCACGCCGATCACACGCAGGGCACGCAGAACACGCCGATCACATGCAGGACACGCCGATCACATGCATGACACGCCGATCACACGCAGGACACGCCGATCACACGCAGGACACGCCGATCACACGCAGGACACGCCGATCACACGCAGGACACGCCGATCACACGCAGGACACGCCGATCACACGCAGATCACACAAGGTTGGATACACCATCGCATAGCACGATTCTTAGTAAATGTGCCCCTGAGTGTAATACACGGGTATAGTGTGGAATCCTGTATTCCCGGCAGTATATATCAGCCTGTATCCCTGGCTGGACCCCTGTATACAGCGGTTTCCCCAGACACGTATTATCTTCCAGCACACAGCCCATCACCGGTCCCATTGTGCAGGAACAGAGCCGCACGACCCTACACGACGTCCTGGCCGCTCACCCCCCTCTCACCCACTTCTCAATCAAACTCCCGTAGTTGTCATAGATACCACGAGACACAAATGCAGAACACAAAGCACCTCTAGGACCCGATAACAGCTCAAGGACTCATTGTGGGGAAACGCTCATAAAACAAGTGTCCCGGGCTGGCTGACCAGTTTACTTACTGGAAGAGGAGGGTACGAGCCTGACCCACAGCTGTTACACGCTCACACAGACGGTGCCATGGCTGCGGGCGCAGGACACGGGCACAGGAATGTGAATATGCAGCGCTACAAGGAAACCGCTTTACAGCCTCTATCACACTTATTTGTTCTCACGTCGTTAATGATGCAGGCGGCCTACCCCCTAGAAACAGGTAGGTAACTGGGTAAGAGGGGTCTATACAGCGCTGCTGTTTGTGGAGGCAGTATGGCGGAGTATTTACTCTGTGCGCGACCCGTGGATATGTCGCTGTGTCGGTACATAGCCTCAGGATGTGTCGGGGAACGCTGTCAGTTCCGTTGCTTGGGTGAGGTTTCGTGAGCGCTCTGCAGTTTCCAATGGGAAACCTGGTGGTGTAGGTGGCCATAGTCAGACGGAGAGACGGAACCTGCCATACGCTGGCGATGGTGTGACCGGTAGCACCAGTCGGTATTACAGCGTGCACGGACCATAGAAGTGGGCGTCCCAGGCTTTGCACATTCGGCCGGGCGGATATACATAAGGTATAGGAGATTGCATAAACTGGCAGAGGGATGACCGCCAATGTACGCTGCTGTGCGCTGTCTGCTTACTCTTATGTCTCATTCACTTCCGCCATTCTCCTGTACACATCACAGTAATGACTGGGCGTTATTACCTGTATATTATATACTGTGACGGGAACATATCTATATGTACTGGGTCCAGAGGGGCCCACACTACATACCCTGCACCCATGTTTTGCACAAGGCTCCGGGAAAATGCAGCATCAGCCATTTTCCCAGTGATTTTATAAGTGAGACAGTCATAGCTCTCCCATGTTAATCTCATTTACTGTAAGTCTGTGGCAGCTGTTTCATTGGTGTGCTGGTGACGGTCTCACCTTTAGAAGCCAGTGAGCCAGCAGGTGAGCTCTAAACCAGGTAAGCACATTTTCTCCTATTGGATAGCAGTTTCCAGGTTAACAATAAATCTATGTGAAAAATGTATGTGATAGAGGACTGCAGTGAAATGGGGTCCCGTGATGTGGGCTGCAAGCTTAAATGCATTGTACAACTCATGTACTAAAATCCCGTTATTTATCCAGTTATGTATTAAAGTTTTGAAGTGAATGAGGTAACTGAGGAGAGTGCTGGGTTCTCTCTCTCTCTCTCTCTCTATATATATATATATATATATATATATATATATAATTTGCATATCACACAGCCAGTGTTATCTTATATCTGTACAGAGACCATGGCGTGTGCACAGACATGCAGATAATGCAGCGCCATGGCACGTGTCTGCCTCACACAGCCTCATCCATCTGTCAGTTTATAGTTTATATACAGTGGCCCTGGCAGGCTGAGATAGAGTTTATGTGCGGGGAGGAGAGGTCAGATAAACAGCACTGTCCTCATCAATCTCCTGCGTCAGCCTGTGTCACTGCTCTGTATTTTATCTCACAAATCACAGTACGGTATTGTCTCTTTCCCCTGTCTGTGCGCCGTACCCGGTATTGTCTCTTTCCCCTATCTGTGCGCCGTACCCGGTATTGTCTCTTTCCCCTGTCTGTGCGCCGTACCCAGTATTGTCTCTTTCCCCTATCTGTGCGCCGTACCCGGTATTGTCTCTTTCCCCTATCTGTGCGCAGTACCCGGTATTGTCTCTTTCCCCTGTCTGTGCGCCGTACCCGGTATTGTCTCTTTCCCCTATCTGTGCGCCGTACCCGGTATTGTCTCTTTTCCCTGTCTGTGCGCAGTACCCGGTATTGTCTCTTTCCCCTGTCTGTGCGCAGTACCCGGTATTGTCTCTTTCCCCTGTCTGTGCGCAGTACCCGGTATTGTCTCTTTCCCCTGTCTGTGCGCAGTACCCGGTATTGTCTCTTTCCCCTGTCTGTGCGCAGTACCCGGTATTGTCTCTTTCCCCTGTCTGTGCGCAGTACCCGGTATTGTCTCTTTCCCCTGTCTGTGCGCAGTACCCGGTATTGTCTCTTTCCCCTGTCTGTGCGCCGTACCCGGTATTGTCTCTTTCCCCTATCTGTGCGCCGTACCCGGTATTGTCTCTTTCCCCTGTCTGTGCGCCGTACCCGGTATTGTCTCTTTCCCCTATCTGTGCGCCGTACCCGGTATTGTCTCTTTCCCCTATCTGTGCGCAGTACCCGGTATTGTCTCTTTCCCCTGTCTGTGCGCCGTACCCGGTATTGTCTCTTTCCCCTATCTGTGCGACGTACCCGGTATTGTCTCTTTTCCCTGTCTGTGCGCCGTACCCGGTATTGTCTCTTTTCCCTGTCTGTGCGCAGTACCCGGTATTGTCTCTTTTCCCTGTCTGTGCGCAGTACCCGGTATTGTCTCTTTCCCCTGTCTGTGCGCAGTACCCGGTATTGTCTCTTTCCCCTGTATGTGCGCAGTACCCGGTATTGTCTCTTTCCCCTGTCTGTGCGCAGTACCCGGTATTGTCTCTTTTCCCTGTCTGTGCGCAGTACCCGGTATTGTCTCTTTCCCCTATCTGTGCGCAGTACCCGGTATTGTCTCTTTACCCTATCTGTGCGCCGTACCCGGTATTGTCTCTTTCCCCTGTCTGTGCGCCGTACCCGGTATTGTCTCTTTCCCCTGTCTGTGCGCCGTACCCGGTATTGTCTCTTTCCCCTGTCTGTGCGCCGTACCCGGTATTGTCTCTTTCCCCTGTCTGTGCGCCGTACCCGGTATTGTCTCTTTCCCCTGTCTGTGCGCAGTACCCGATATTGTCTCTTTCCCCTATCGGTGCGCCGTACCCGGTATTGTCTCTTTCCCCTATCTGTGCGCAGTACCCGATATTGTCTCTTTCCCCTGTCTGTGCGCAGTACCCGGTATTGTCTCTTTTCCCTGTCTGTGCGCAGTACCCGGTATTGTCTCTTTCCCCTGTCTGTGCGCAGTACCCGGTATTGTCTCTTTCCCCTATCTGTGCGCAGTACCCGGTATTGTCTCTTTCCCCTATCTGTGCGCCGTACCCGGTATTGTCTCTTTCCCCTGTCTGTGCGCCGTACCCGGTATTGTCTCTTTCCCCTATCTGTGCGCAGTACCCGGTATTGTCTCTTTCCCCTATCTGTGCGCCGTACCCGGTATTGTCTCTTTCCCCTGTCTGTGCGCCGTACCCGGTATTGTCTCTTTCCCCTGTCTGTGCGCCGTACCCGGTATTGTCTCTTTCCCCTATCTGTGCGCCGTACCCGGTATTGTCTCTTTACGCTATATGTGCGCCGTACCCAGTATTGTCTCTTTCCCCTATCTGTGCGCCGTACCCGGTATTGTCTCTTTCCCCTGTCTGTGCGCCGTACCCGGTATTGTGTCTTTCCCCTATCTGTGCGCCGCACCCGGTATTGTCTCTTTCCCCTGTCTGTGCGCCGTACCCGGTATTGTCTCTTTCCCCTGTCTGTGCGCCGTACCCGGTATTGTCTCTTTCCCCTATCTGTGCGCCGTACCCGGTATTGTCTCTTTCCCCTGTCTGTGCGCAGTACCCGGTATTGTCTCTTTCCCCTGTCTGTGCGCAGTACCCGGTATTGTCTCTTTCCACTATCTGTGCGCCGTACCCGGTATTGTCTCTTTCCCCTATCTGTGCGCAGTACCCGGTATTGTCTCTTTCCCCTGTCTGTGCGCAGTACCCGGTATTGTCTCTTTCCCCTGTCTGTGCGCCGTACCCGGTATTGTCTCTTTCCCCTGTCTGTGCGCCGTACCCGGTATTGTCTCTTTCCCCTGTCTGTGCGCAGTACCCGGTATTGTCTCTTTCCCCTGTCTGTGCGCCGTACCCGGTATTGTCTCTTTCCCCTATCTGTGCGCCGTACCCGGTATTGTCTCTTTCCACTATCTGTGCGCCGTACCCGGTATTGTCTCTTTCCCCTATCTGTGCGCCGTACCCGGTATTGTCTCTTTTCCCTGTCTGTGCGCAGTACCCGGTATTGTCTCTTTTCCCTATCTGTGCGCAGTACCCGGTATTGTCTCTTTTCCCTATCTGTGCGCCGTACCCGGTATTGTCTCTTTCCCCTGTCTGTGCGCCGTACCCGGTATTGTCTCTTTCCCCTATCTGTGCGCCGTACCCGGTATTGTCTCTTTCCCCTATCTGTGCGCCGTACCCGGTATTGTCTCTTTCCACTATCTGTGCGCCGTACCCGGTATTGTCTCTTTCCCCTATCTGTGCGCCGTACCCGGTATCGTCTCTTTTCCCTGTCTGTGCGCAGTACCCGGTATTGTCTCTTTTCCCTATCTGTGCGCAGTACCCGGTATTGTCTCTTTCCCCTGTCGTGCGCCGTACCCGGTATTGTCTCTTTCCCCTATCTGTGCGCCGTACCCGGTATTGTCTCTTTCCCCTGTCTGTGCGCAGTACCCGGTATTGTCTCTTTTCCCTATCTGTGCGCCGTACCCGGTATTGTCTCTTTTCCCTGTCTGTGCGCCGTACCCGGTATTATCTCTTTCCACTATCTGTGCGCCGTACCCGGTATTGTCTCTTTCCCCTGTCTGTGCGCCGTACCCGGTATTGGCCCTCATTCCGAGTTGGTCGCTCGCAAGGCGATTTTAGCAGATTTGCTCATGCTAAGCCGCCGCCTACTGGGAGTGAATCTTAGCATCTTAAAAATGCGAACGATGTATTCGCAATATTGCGATTACACACCTCGTAGCAGTTTCTGAGTAGCTCCAGACTTACTCGGCATCTGCGATCATTTCACTGCTTGTCGTTCCTGGTTTGACGTCACAAACACACCCAGCGTTCGCCCAGACACTCCCCCGTTTCTCCGGCCACTCCTGCGTTTTTTCCGGAAACGGTAGCGTTTTTTCCCACACGCCCATAAAACGGCCTGTTTCCGCCCAGTAACACCCATTTCCTGTCAATCACATTACGATAGCCAGAACGATGAAAAAGCCGTGAGTAAAATTCCTAAGTGCATAGCAAATTTACTTGGCGCAGTCGCAGTGCGAACATTGCGCATGCGCATTAAGCGGAAAATCGCTGCGATGCGAAGATTTTTACCGAGCGAACAACTCGGAATGAGGGCCATTGTCTCTTTCCCCTGTCGGTGCGTCGTACCCGGTATTGTCTCTTTCCCCTGTCTGTGCGCAGTACCCGGTATTGTCTCTTTCCCCTATCTGTGCGCCGTACCCGGTATTGTCTCTTTCCGCTATCTGTGCGCCGTACCCGGTATTGTCTCTTTCCCCTATCTGTGCGCCGTACCCGGTATTGTCTTTCACCTATCTGTGCGCCGTACCCGGTATTGTCTCTTTACGCTATATGTGCGCCGTACCCGGTATTGTCTCTTTCCCCTGTCTGTGCGCCGTACCCGGTATTGTCTCTTTCCCCTATCTGTGCGCCGTACCCGGTATTGTCTCTTTCCCCTATCTGTGCGCCGTACCCGGTATTGTCTCTTTCCCCTGTCTGTGCGCCGTACCCGGTATTGTCTCTTTCCCCTATCTGTGCGCCGTACCCGGTATTGTCTCTTTCCCCTGTCTGTGCGCCGTACCCGGTATTGTCTCTTTCCCCTATCTGTGCGCCGTACCCGGTATTGTCTCTTTCCCCTATCTGTGCGCCGTACCCGGTATTGTCTCTTTCCCCTGTCTGTGCGCCGTACCCGGTATTGTCTCTTTCCCCTATCTGTGCGCCGTACCCGGTATTGTCTCTTTCCCCTGTCTGTGCGCCGTACCCGGTATTGTCTCTTTCCCCTATCTGTGCGCCGTACCCGGTATTGTCTCTTTCACCTATCTGTGCGCCGTACCCGGTATTGTCTCTTTCCCCTATCTGTGCGCCGTACCCGGTATTGTCTCTTTCCCCTGTCTGTGCGCCGTACCCGGTATTGTCTCTTTCCCCTATCTGTGCGCCGTACCCGGTATTGTCTCTTTCCCCTGTCTGTGCGCCGTACCCGGTATTGTCTCTTTCACCTATCTGTGCGCCGTACCCGGTATTGTCTCTTTCACCTATCTGTGCGCCGTACCCGGTATTGTCTCTTTCCCCTGTCTGTGCGCCGTACCCGGTATTGTCTCTTTCCCCTGTCTGTGCGCCGTACCCGGTATTGTCTCTTTCCCCTGTCTGTGCGCCGTACCCGATATTGTCTCTTTCCCCTGTCTGTGCGCCGTACCCGGTATTGTCTCTTTACGCTATATGTGCGCCGTACCCGGTATTGTCTCTTTCCCCTATCTGTGCGCCGTACCCGGTATTGTCTCTTTCCCCTGTCTGTGCGCCGTACCCGGTATTGTCTCTTTCCCCTATCTGTGCGCCGTACCCGGTATTGTCTCTTTCCCCTGTCTGTGCGCCGTACCCGGTATTGTCTCTTTCCCCTGTCTGTGCGCCGTACCCGGTATTGTCTCTTTCCCCTATCTGTGCGCCGTACCCGGTATTGTCTCTTTCCCCTGTCTGTGCGCAGTACCCGGTATTGTCTCTTTCCACTATCTGTGCGCCGTACCCGGTATTGTCTCTTTCCCCTATCTGTGCGCAGTACCCGGTATTGTCTCTTTCCCCTGTCTGTGCGCAGTACCCGGTATTGTCTCTTTCCCCTGTCTGTGCGCCGTACCCGGTATTGTCTCTTTCCCCTGTCTGTGCGCCGTACCCGGTATTGTCTCTTTCCCCTGTCTGTGCGCAGTACCCGGTATTGTCTCTTTCCCCTATCTGTGCGCCGTACCCGGTATTGTCTCTTTCCCCTGTCTGTGCGCCGTACCCGGTATTGTCTCTTTCCCCTATCTGTGCACCGTACCCGGTATTGTCTCTTTCACCTATCTGTGCGCAGTACCCGGTATTGTCTCTTTCCCCTATCTGTGCGCCGTACCCGATATTGTCTCTTTCCGCTATCTGTGCGCCGTACCCGGTATTGTCTCTTTCCCCTATCTGTGCGCCGTACCCGGTATTGTCTTTCACCTATCTGTGCGCCGTACCCGGTATTGTCTCTTTACGCTATATGTGCGCCGTACCCGGTATTGTCTCTTTCCCCTATCTGTGCGCCGTACCCGGTATTGTCTCTTTCCCCTATCTGTGCGCCGTACCCGGTATTGTCTCTTTCCCCTGTCTGTGCGCCGTACCCGGTATTGTCTCTTTCCCCTGTCTGTGCGCCGTACCCGGTATTGTCTCTTTCCCCTGTCTGTGCGCCGTACCCGGTATTGTCTCTTTCCCCTATCTGTGCGCCGTACCCGGTATTGTCTCTTTCCCCTATCTGTGCGCCGTACCCGGTATTGTCTCTTTCCCCTGTCTGTGCGCCGTACCCGGTATTGTCTCTTTCCCCTGTCTGTGCGCCGTACCCGGTATTGTCTCTTTCCCCTATCTGTGCGCCGTACCCGGTATTGTCTCTTTCCCCTGTCTGTGCGCCGTACCCGGTATTGTCTCTTTCCCCTATCTGTGCGCCAAACCCGGTATTGTCTCTTTCACCTATCTGTGCGCCGTACCCGGTATTGTCTCTTTCCCCTGTCTGTGCGCCGTACCCGGTATTGTCTCTTTAACCTATCTGTGCGCCGTACCCGGTATTGTCTCTTTCACCTATCTGTGCGCAGTACCCGGTATTGTCTCTTTCCCCTATCTGTGCGCCGTACCCGATATTGTCTCTTTCCGCTATCTGTGCGCCGTACCCGGTATTGTCTCTTTCCCCTATCTGTGCGCCGTACCCGGTATTGTCTCTTTCCACTATCTGTGCGCCGTACCCGGTATTGTCTCTTTCCCCTATCTGTGCGCCGTACCCGGTATTGTCTCTTTTCCCTGTCTGTGCGCAGTACCCGGTATTGTCTCTTTTCCCTATCTGTGCGCAGTACCCGGTATTGTCTCTTTCCCCTGTCGCGCGCCGTACCCGGTATTGTCTCTTTCCCCTATCTGTGCGCCGTACCCGGTATTGTCTCTTTCCCCTGTCTGTGCGCAGTACCCGGTATTGTCTCTTTTCCCTATCTGTGCGCCGTACCCGGTATTGTCGCTTTTCACTATCTGTGCGCCGTACCCGGTATTGTCTCTTTCCCCTGTCTGTGCGCCGTACCCGGTATTGGCCCTCATTCCGAGTTGGTCGCTCGCAAGGCGATTTTAGCAGATTTGCTCATGCTAAGCCGCCGCCTACTGGGAGTGAATCTTAGCATCTTAAAAATGCGAACGATGTATTCGCAATATTGCGATTACACACCTCGTAGCAGTTTCTGAGTAGCTCCAGACTTACTCGGCATCTGCGATCATTTCACTGCTTGTCGTTCCTGGTTTGACGTCACAAACACACCCAGCGTTCGCCCAGACACTCCCCCGTTTCTCCGGCCACTCCTGCGTTTTTTCCGGAAACGGTAGCGTTTTTTCCCACACGCCCATAAAACGGCCTGTTTCCGCCCAGTAACACCCATTTCCTGTCAATCACATTACGATAGCCAGAACGATGAAAAAGCCGTGAGTAAAATTCCTAAGTGCATAGCAAATTTACTTGGCGCAGTCGCAGTGCGAACATTGCGCATGCGCATTAAGCGGAAAATCGCTGCGATGCGAAGATTTTTACCGAGCGAACAACTCGGAATGAGGGCCATTGTCTCTTTCCCCTGTCTGTGCGTCGTACCCGGTATTGTCTCTTTCCCCTGTCTGTGCGCAGTACCCGGTATTGTCTCTTTCCCCTATCTGTGCGCCGTACCCGGTATTGTCTCTTTCCGCTATCTGTGCGCCGTACCCGGTATTGTCTCTTTCCCCTATCTGTGCGCTGTACCCGGTATTGTCTTTCACCTATCTGTGCGCCGTACCCGGTATTGTCTCTTTACGCTATATGTGCGCCGTACCCGGTATTGTCTCTTTCCCCTGTCTGTGCGCCGTACCCGGTATTGTCTCTTTCCCCTATCTGTGCGCCGTACCCGGTATTGTCTCTTTCCCCTATCTGTGCGCCGTACCCGGTATTGTCTCTTTCCCCTGTCTGTGCGCCGTACCCGGTATTGTCTCTTTCCCTTATCTGTGCGCCGTACCCGGTATTGTCTCTTTCCCCTGTCTGTGCGCCGTACCCGGTATTGTCTCTTTCCCCTATCTGTGCGCCGTACCCGGTATTGTCTCTTTCACCTATCTGTGCGCCGTACCCGGTATTGTCTCTTTCCCCTATCTGTGCGCCGTACCCGGTATTGTCTCTTTCCCCTGTCTGTGCGCCGTACCCGGTATTGTCTCTTTCCCCTACCTGTGCGCCGTACCCGGTATTGTCTCTTTCCCCTGTCTGTGCGCCGTACCCGGTATTGTCTCTTTCACCTATCTGTGCGCCGTACCCGGTATTGTCTCTTTCCCCTGTCTGTGCGCCGTACCCGGTATTGTCTCTTTCCCCTGTCTGTGCGCCGTACCCGGTATTGTCTCTTTCCCCTGTCTGTGCGCCGTACCCGATATTGTCTCTTTCCCCTATCTGTGCGCCGTACCCGGTATTGTCTCTTTACGCTATATGTGCGCCGTACCCGGTATTGTCTCTTTCCCCTATCTGTGCGCCGTACCCGGTATTGTCTCTTTCCCCTGTCTGTGCGCCGTACCCGGTATTGTCTCTTTCCCCTATCTGTGCGCCGTACCCGGTATTGTCTCTTTCCCCTGTCTGTGCGCCGTACCCGGTATTGTCTCTTTCCCCTGTCTGTGCGCCGTACCCGGTATTGTCTCTTTCCCCTATCTGTGCGCCGTACCCGGTATTGTCTCTTTCCCCTGTCTGTGCGCAGTACCCGGTATTGTCTCTTTCCACTATCTGTGCGCCGTACCCGGTATTGTCTCTTTCCCCTATCTGTGCGCAGTACCCGGTATTGTCTCTTTCCCCTGTCTGTGCGCAGTACCCGGTATTGTCTCTTTCCCCTGTCTGTGCGCCGTACCCGGTATTGTCTCTTTCCCCTGTCTGTGCGCCGTACCCGGTATTGTCTGTTTCCCCTGTCTGTGCGCAGTACCCGGTATTGTCTCTTTCCCCTATCTGTGCGCCGTACCCGGTATTGTCTCTTTCCCCTGTCTGTGCGCCGTACCCGGTATTGTCTCTTTCCCCTATCTGTGCGCCGTACCCGGTATTGTCTCTTTCCCCTGTCTGTGCGCAGTACCCGGTATTGTCTCTTTCCACTATCTGTGCGCCGTACCCGGTATTGTCTCTTTCCCCTATCTGTGCGCAGTACCCGGTATTGTCTCTTTCCCCTGTCTGTGCGCAGTACCCGGTATTGTCTCTTTCCCCTGTCTGTGCGCCGTACCCGGTATTGTCTCTTTCCCCTGTCTGTGCGCCGTACCCGGTATTGTCTCTTTCCCCTGTCTGTGCGCAGTACCCGGTATTGTCTCTTTCCCCTATCTGTGCGCCGTACCCGGTATTGTCTCTTTCCCCTGTCTGTGCGCCGTACCCGGTATTGTCTCTTTCCCCTATCTGTGCACCGTACCCGGTATTGTCTCTTTCACCTATCTGTGCGCAGTACCCGGTATTGTCTCTTTCCCCTATCTGTGCGCCGTACCCGATATTGTCTCTTTCCGCTATCTGTGCGCCGTACCCGGTATTGTCTCTTTCCCCTATCTGTGCGCCGTACCCGGTATTGTCTTTCACCTATCTGTGCGCCGTACCCGGTATTGTCTCTTTACGCTATATGTGCGCCGTACCCGGTATTGTCTCTTTCCCCTATCTGTGCGCCGTACCCGGTATTGTCTCTTTCCCCTATCTGTGCGCCGTACCCGGTATTGTCTCTTTCCCCTGTCTGTGCGCCGTACCCGGTATTGTCTCTTTCCCCTGTCTGTGCGCCGTACCCGGTATTGTCTCTTTCCCCTGTCTGTGCGCCGTACCCGGTATTGTCTCTTTCCCCTATCTGTGCGCCGTACCCGGTATTGTCTCTTTCCCCTATCTGTGCGCCGTACCCGGTATTGTCTCTTTCCCCTGTCTGTGCGCCGTACCCGGTATTGTCTCTTTCCCCTGTCTGTGCGCCGTACCCGGTATTGTCTCTTTCCCCTATCTGTGCGCCGTACCCGGTATTGTCTCTTTCCCCTGTCTGTGCGCCGTACCCGGTATTGTCTCTTTCCCCTATCTGTGCGCCAAACCCGGTATTGTCTCTTTCACCTATCTGTGCGCCGTACCCGGTATTGTCTCTTTCCCCTGTCTGTGCGCCGTACCCGGTATTGTCTCTTTAACCTATCTGTGCGCCGTACCCGGTATTGTCTCTTTCACCTATCTGTGCGCAGTACCCGGTATTGTCTCTTTCCCCTATCTGTGCGCCGTACCCGATATTGTCTCTTTCCGCTATCTGTGCGCCGTACCCGGTATTGTCTCTTTCCCCTATCTGTGCGCCGTACCCGGTATTGTCTCTTTCCACTATCTGTGCGCCGTACCCGGTATTGTCTCTTTCCCCTATCTGTGCGCCGTACCCGGTATTGTCTCTTTTCCCTGTCTGTGCGCAGTACCCGGTATTGTCTCTTTTCCCTATCTGTGCGCAGTACCCGGTATTGTCTCTTTCCCCTGTCGTGCGCCGTACCCGGTATTGTCTCTTTCCCCTATCTGTGCGCCGTACCCGGTATTGTCTCTTTCCCCTGTCTGTGCGCAGTACCCGGTATTGTCTCTTTTCCCTATCTGTGCGCCGTACCCGGTATTGTCGCTTTTCACTATCTGTGCGCCGTACCCGGTATTGTCTCTTTCCCCTGTCTGTGCGCCGTACCCGGTATTGGCCCTCATTCCGAGTTGGTCGCTCGCAAGGCGATTTTAGCAGATTTGCTCATGCTAAGCCGCCGCCTACTGGGAGTGAATCTTAGCATCTTAAAAATGCGAACGATGTATTCGCAATATTGCGATTACACACCTCGTAGCAGTTTCTGAGTAGCTCCAGACTTACTCGGCATCTGCGATCATTTCACTGCTTGTCGTTCCTGGTTTGACGTCACAAACACACCCAGCGTTCGCCCAGACACTCCCCCGTTTCTCCGGCCACTCCTGCGTTTTTTCCGGAAACGGTAGCGTTTTTTCCCACACGCCCATAAAACGGCCTGTTTCCGCCCAGTAACACCCATTTCCTGTCAATCACATTACGATAGCCAGAACGATGAAAAAGCCGTGAGTAAAATTCCTAAGTGCATAGCAAATTTACTTGGCGCAGTCGCAGTGCGAACATTGCGCATGCGCATTAAGCGGAAAATCGCTGCGATGCGAAGATTTTTACCGAGCGAACAACTCGGAATGAGGGCCATTGTCTCTTTCCCCTGTCTGTGCGTCGTACCCGGTATTGTCTCTTTCCCCTGTCTGTGCGCAGTACCCGGTATTGTCTCTTTCCCCTATCTGTGCGCCGTACCCGGTATTGTCTCTTTCCGCTATCTGTGCGCCGTACCCGGTATTGTCTCTTTCCCCTATCTGTGCGCTGTACCCGGTATTGTCTTTCACCTATCTGTGCGCCGTACCCGGTATTGTCTCTTTACGCTATATGTGCGCCGTACCCGGTATTGTCTCTTTCCCCTGTCTGTGCGCCGTACCCGGTATTGTCTCTTTCCCCTATCTGTGCGCCGTACCCGGTATTGTCTCTTTCCCCTATCTGTGCGCCGTACCCGGTATTGTCTCTTTCCCCTGTCTGTGCGCCGTACCCGGTATTGTCTCTTTCCCTTATCTGTGCGCCGTACCCGGTATTGTCTCTTTCCCCTGTCTGTGCGCCGTACCCGGTATTGTCTCTTTCCCCTATCTGTGCGCCGTACCCGGTATTGTCTCTTTCACCTATCTGTGCGCCGTACCCGGTATTGTCTCTTTCCCCTATCTGTGCGCCGTACCCGGTATTGTCTCTTTCCCCTGTCTGTGCGCCGTACCCGGTATTGTCTCTTTCCCCTACCTGTGCGCCGTACCCGGTATTGTCTCTTTCCCCTGTCTGTGCGCCGTACCCGGTATTGTCTCTTTCACCTATCTGTGCGCCGTACCCGGTATTGTCTCTTTCCCCTGTCTGTGCGCCGTACCCGGTATTGTCTCTTTCCCCTGTCTGTGCGCCGTACCCGGTATTGTCTCTTTCCCCTGTCTGTGCGCCGTACCCGATATTGTCTCTTTCCCCTATCTGTGCGCCGTACCCGGTATTGTCTCTTTACGCTATATGTGCGCCGTACCCGGTATTGTCTCTTTCCCCTATCTGTGCGCCGTACCCGGTATTGTCTCTTTCCCCTGTCTGTGCGCCGTACCCGGTATTGTCTCTTTCCCCTATCTGTGCGCCGTACCCGGTATTGTCTCTTTCCCCTGTCTGTGCGCCGTACCCGGTATTGTCTCTTTCCCCTGTCTGTGCGCCGTACCCGGTATTGTCTCTTTCCCCTATCTGTGCGCCGTACCCGGTATTGTCTCTTTCCCCTGTCTGTGCGCAGTACCCGGTATTGTCTCTTTCCACTATCTGTGCGCCGTACCCGGTATTGTCTCTTTCCCCTATCTGTGCGCAGTACCCGGTATTGTCTCTTTCCCCTGTCTGTGCGCAGTACCCGGTATTGTCTCTTTCCCCTGTCTGTGCGCCGTACCCGGTATTGTCTCTTTCCCCTGTCTGTGCGCCGTACCCGGTATTGTCTGTTTCCCCTGTCTGTGCGCAGTACCCGGTATTGTCTCTTTCCCCTATCTGTGCGCCGTACCCGGTATTGTCTCTTTCCCCTGTCTGTGCGCCGTACCCGGTATTGTCTCTTTCCCCTATCTGTGCACCGTACCCGGTATTGTCTCTTTCACCTATCTGTGCGCAGTACCCGGTATTGTCTCTTTCCCCTATCTGTGCGCCGTACCCGATATTGTCTCTTTCCGCTATCTGTGCGCCGTACCCGGTATTGTCTCTTTCCCCTATCTGTGCGCCGTACCCGGTATTGTCTTTCACCTATCTGTGCGCCGTACCCGGTATTGTCTCTTTACGCTATATGTGCGCCGTACCCGGTATTGTCTCTTTCCCCTATCTGTGCGCCGTACCCGGTATTGTCTCTTTCCCCTATCTGTGCGCCGTACCCGGTATTGTCTCTTTCCCCTGTCTGTGCGCCGTACCCGGTATTGTCTCTTTCACCTATCTGTGCGCCGTACCCGGTATTGTCTCTTTCCCCTGTCTGTGCGCCGTACCCGGTATTGTCTCTTTAACCTATCTGTGCGCCGTACCCGGTATTGTCTCTTTCACCTATCTGTGCGCAGTACCCGGTATTGTCTCTTTCCCCTATCTGTGCGCCGTACCCGATATTGTCTCTTTCCGCTATCTGTGCGCCGTACCCGGTATTGTCTCTTTCCCCTATCTGTGCGCCGTACCCGGTATTGTCTTTCACCTATCTGTGCGCCGTACCCGGTATTGTCTCTTTACGCTATATGTGCGCCGTACCCGGTATTGTCTCTTTCCCCTATCTGTGCGCCATACCCGGTATTGTCTCTTTCCCCTATCTGTGCGCCGTACCCGGTATTGTCTCTTTCCCGTCTGTGCGCCGTACCCGGTATTGTCTCTTTCCCCTGTCTGTGCGCCGTACCCGGTATTGTCTCTTTCCCCTATCTGTGCGCCGTACCCGGTATTGTCTCTTTCCCCTATCTGTGCGCCGTACCCGGTATTGTCTCTTTCCCCTGTCTGTGCGCCGTACCCGGTATTGTCTCTTTCCCCTGTCTGTGCGCCGTACCCGGTATTGTCTCTTTCCCCTATCTGTGCGCCGTACCCGGTATTGTCTCTTTCCCCTGTCTGTGCGCCGTACCCGGTATTGTCTCTTTCCCGTATCTGTGCGCCAAACCCGGTATTGTCTCTTTCACCTATCTGTGCGCCGTACCCGGTATTGTCTCTTTCCCCTGTCTGTGCGCCGTACCCGGTATTGTCTCTTTAACCTATCTGTGCGCCGTACCCGGTATTGTCTCTTTCCCCTGTCTGTGCGCCGTACCCGGTATTGTCTCTTTCCCCTGTCTGTGCGCCGTACCCGGTATTGTCTCTTTCACCTATCTGTGCGCCGTACCCGGTATTGTCTCTTTCCCCTGTCTGTGCGCCGTACCCGGTATTGTCTCTTTCCCCTGTCTGTGCGCCGTACCCGGTATTGTCTCTTTCCCCTGTCTGTGCGCCGTACCCGATATTGTCTCTTTCCCCTATCTGTGCGCCGTACCCGGTATTGTCTCTTTCCCCTGTCTGTGCGCCGTATCCGGTATTGTCTCTTTCCCCTATCTGTGCGCAGTACCCGGTATTGTCTCTTTCCCCTATCTGTGCGCAGTACCCGGTATTGTCTCTTTCCCCTGTCTGTGCGCCGTACCCGGTATTGTCTCTTTCCCCTATCTGTGCGCCGTACCCGGTATTGTCAATTTCCCCTATCTGTGCGCCGTACCCGGTATTGTCTCTTTCCCCTATCTGTGCACCGTACCCGGTATTGTCTCTTTCCCCTATCTGTGCGCCGTACCCGGTATTGTCTCTTTCCCCTGTCTGTGCACCGTACCCGGTATTGTCTCTTTCCCCTGTCTGTGCGCCGTACCCGGTATTGTCAATTTCCCCTATCTGTGCGCCGTACCCGGTATTGTCTCTTTCCCCTATCTGTGCACCGTACCCAGTATTGTCTCTTTCCCCTATCTGTGCGCCGTACCCGGTATTGTCTCTTTCCCCTGTCTGTGCGCCGTACCCGGTATTGTCTCTTTCCCCTATCTGTGCGCCGTACCCGGTATTGTCTCTTTCCACTATCTGTGCACCGTACCCGGTATTGTCTCTTTCCCCTATCTGTGCGCCGTACCCGGTATTGTCTCTTTCCACTATATGTGCGCCGTACCCGGTATTGTCTCTTTCCCCTATCTGTGCACCGTACCCGGTATTGTCTCTTTCCCCTATCTGTGCACCGTACCCAGTATTGTCTCTTTCCCCTGTCTGTGCGCAGTACCCGGTATTGTCTCTTTCCCCTATCTGTGCGCCGTACCCGGTATTGTCTCTTTCCCCTATCTGTGCGCCGTACCCGGTATTGTCTCTTTCCCCTGTCTGTGCGCCGTACCCGGTATTGTCTCTTTCCCCTATCTGTGCGCCGTACCCGGTATTGTCTCTTTCCACTATCTGTGCACCGTACCCGGTATTGTCTCTTTCCCCTATCTGTGCGCCGTACCCGGTATTGTCTCTTTCCACTATATGTGCGCCGTACCCGGTATTGTCTCTTTCCCCTATCTGTGCACCGTACCCGGTATTGTCTCTTTCCCCTATCTGTGCACCGTACCCAGTATTGTCTCTTTCCCCTGTCTGTGCGCAGTACCCGGTATTGTCTCTTTCCCCTATCTGTGCGCCGTACCCGGTATTGTCTCTTTCCCCTATCTGTGCGCCGTACCCGGTATTGTCTCTTTCCCCTATCTGTGCGCAGTACCCGGTATTGTCTCTTTCCCCTATCTGTGCGCCGTACCCGGTATTGTCTCTTTCCCCTGTCTGTGCGCAGTACCCGGTATTGTCTCTTTCCCCTATCTGTGCGCAGTACCCGGTATTGTCTCTTTCCCCTGTCTGTGCGCCGTACCCGGTATTGTCTCTTTCCGCTATCTGTGCGCAGTACCCGGTATTGTCTCTTTCCCCTGTCTGTGCGCCGTACCCGGTATTGTCTCTTTCCACTATCTGTGCGCCGTACCCGGTATTGTCTCTTTCCCCTATCTGTGCGCAGTACCCGGTATTGTCTCTTTCCCCTATCTGTGCGCAGTACCCGGTATTGTCTCTTTCCCCTATCTGTGCGCCGTACCCGGTATTGTCTCTTTCCACTATCTGTGCGCCGTACCCGGTATTGTCTCTTTCCCCTATCTGTGCACCGTACCCGGTATTGTCTCTTTCCCCTATCTGTGCACCGTACCCGGTATTGTCTCTTTCCACTATCTGTGCGCAGTACCCGGTATTGTCTCTTTCCCCTATCTGGGCGCAGTACCCGGTATTGTCTCTTTCCCCTATCTGTGCGCAGTACCCGGTATTGTCTCTTTCCCCTATCTGTGCGCCGTACCCGGTATTGTCTCTTTCCACTATCTGTGCGCCGTACCCGGTATTGTCTCTTTCCCCTATCTGTGCGCAGTACCCGGTATTGTCTCTTTCCCCTATCTGTGCGCCGTACCCGGTATTGTCTCTTTCCCCTATCTGTGCGCCGTACCCGGTATTGTCTCTTTACCCTATCTGTGCGCCGTACCCGGTATTGTCTCTTTCCCCTATCTGTGCACCGTACCCGGTATTGTCTCTTTCCCCTATCTGTGCACAGTACCCGGTATTGTCTCTTTCCCCTATCTGTGCGCAGTACCCGGTATTGTCTCTTTCCCCTATCTGTGCGCCGTACCCGGTATTGTCTCTTTCCCCTATCTGTGCACCGTACCCGGTATTGTCTCTTTCCCCTATCTGTGCGCCGTACCCGGTATTGTCTCTTTCCCCTATCTGTGCGCAGTACCCGGTATTGTCTCTTTCCCCTATCTGTGCGCCGTACCCGGTATTGTCTCTTTCCCCTATCTGTGCGCCGTACCCGGTATTGTCTCTTTCCCCTGTCTGTGCGCCGTACCCGGTATTGTCTCTTTCCCCTATCTGTGCGCCGTACCCGGTATTGTCTCTTTCCCCTGTCTGTGCGCCGTACCCGGTATTGTCTCTTTCCCCTGTCTGTGCGCCGTACCCGGTATTGTCTCTTTCCTCTGTCTGTGCGCAGTACCCGGTATTGTCTCTTTCCCCTATCTGTGCACCGTACCCGGTATTGTCTCTTTCCCCTATCTGTGCGCCGTACCCGGTATTGTCTCTTTCCTCTGTCTGTGCACCGTACCCGGTATTGTCTCTTTCCCCTGTCTGTGCGCAGTACCCGGTATTGTCTCTTTCCCCTATCTGTGCACCGTACCCGGTATTGTCTCTTTCCCCTGTCTGTGCGCCGTACCCGGTATTGTCTCTTTCCCCTATCTGTGCGCCGTATCCGGTATTGTCTCTTTCACCTATCTGTGCGCCGTACCCGGTATTGGTGGTCATTCAGAGTTGTTCGCTCGTTGCCGATTTTCGCTATATTGCGATTAGTCGCTTACTGCGCATGCGCAAGGTTGGCAGAGCGCATGCGGTTATTTTACACAAAAGTTAGGTATTTTACTCACGGCATAACGAGGATTATTCTTCGTTCTGGTGATCGGAGTGTGATTGACAGGAAGTGGGTGTTTCTGGGCGGAAACTGGACGTTTTATGGGAGTGTGCGTAAAAACGCTACCGTTTCTGGGAAAAACGCGGGAGTGGCTGGAGAAACGGGGGAGTGTCTGGGCGAACGCTGGGTGTGTTTGTGACGTCAAACCAGGAATGAAACGGGCTGAACTGATCGCAGTGGAGGAGTAAGTCTGGAGCTACTCAGAAACTGCAAAGAAATTTCTATTCGCAATTCTGCTAATCTTTCGTTTGAAATTCTGCTAAGCTAAGATTCACTCCCAGAGGGCGGCGGCTTAGCGTGTGCAATGCTGCTAAAAGCAGGTAGCGAGCGAACAACTCGGAATGACCCCCATTGTCTCTTTCCGCTATCTGTGCACCGTACCCATTTATATCCCGTGTTATCTGCTGCACACAAACTATTGCTTTTCCCCAAATCTACTTTCTATATAAAATCTCTGGACTTTCCTGCTGTGCCTCACTGCCTGCATGCAGTACCCGAGGCAGAATGACTTACCACCCCCCTGCTGTGCCTCACTGCCTGCGTGCAGTACCCGAGGCAGAATGACTTACCACCCTCCTGCTGTGCCTCTCTCCTGCATGCAGTTCCCGAGGCAAACTGACTTACCACCCCCCTGCTGTGCCTCACTGCCTGCATGCAGTACCCGAGGCAGAATGACTTACCACCCTCCTGCTGTGCCTCTCTCCTGCATGCAGTTCCCGAGGCAAACTGACTTACCACCCCCCTGCTGTGCCTCACTGCCTGCATGCAGTACCCGAGGCAGAATGACTTACCACCCTCCTGCTGTGCCTCTCTCCTGCATGCAGTTCCCGAGGCAAACTGACTTACCACCCCCCTGCTGTGCCTCACTGCCTGCATGCAGTACCCGAGGCAGAATGACTTACCACCCTCCTGCTGTGCCTCTCTCCTGCATGCAGTTCCCGAGGCAAACTGACTTACCACCCCCCTGCTGTGCCTCACTGCCTGCATGCAGTACCCGAGGCAGAATGACTTACCACCCTCCTGCTGTGCCTCTCTCCTGCATGCAGTTCCCGAGGCAAACTGACTTACCACCCCCCTGCTGTGCCTCACTGCCTGCATGCAGTACCCGAGGCAGAATGACTTACCACCCTCCTGCTGTGCCTCTCTCCTGCATGCAGTTCCCGAGGCAAACTGACTTACCACCCCCCTGCTGTGCCTCACTGCCTGCGTGCAGTACACGAGGCAGACTGACTTACCACCCTCCTGCTGTGCCTCTCTCCTGCATGCAGTTCCCGAGGCAGACTGACTTACCCCCCCCACTGTGCTTCACTGCCTGCGTGCAGTACCCGAGGCAGAATGACTTACCACCCTCCTGCTGTGCCTCTCTCCTGCATGCAGTTCCCGAGGCAGACTGACTTACCACCCTCCTGCTATGCCTCTCTCCTGCATGCAGTACCCGAGGCAGAATGACTTACCTCCACCCTGCTGTGCCTCTCTGCCTGCATGCAGTGCCTGAGGCAGACTGACTTACCACCTCCCTGCTGTGCCTCTCTGCTTGCATGCAGTACCTGAGGCAGACTGACTTACCTCCACCCTGCTATGCCTCTCTCCTGCATGCAGTACCCGAGGCAGAATGACTTACCTCCACCCTGCTGTGCCTCTCTGCCTGCATGCAGTGCCTGAGGCAGACTGACTTACCACCTCCCTGCTGTGCCTCTCTGCTTGCATGCAGTACCTGAGGCAGACTGACTTACCACCTCCCTGCTGTTTGTGAGGCACTACAGGTGTGTTCTTCTTTTCTGACGTATTTGCCCTCATCCAGGGGCAGTTTGGCTATGGTGTTCAAGTGGAACATCCCCGTTGGGCTGACGCGCCCGCGGGCCTGTGTTGTTTGTTGACATGTGAACTGGTGGTGGTGCTGTCGCCATGGCTACACTAGGGTTACCACCTCATCCCTTTAATTGTGGACACATATTAATTACACAGGTTCTGTGGCTGGCTGACTTCAAAACTCCATTTCACCTGGTTTTAATCAGCCACAGAACCTGTGTAATTAATATGTGTCCAGAATTAAAGGGGTGAGGTGGTGACCCTAGCTACACGGTATACCTCTAGTGCTGCCCGTGTGAGGCCACTTCTACAAAATGTTCCCGGTTGCATATAGAGACGTTGAAGCGCTCACATTGGAGGCCATACTGCAACGCAGGGGACACTAGGACACCGGCAGCCAGAACAATTCTCCCCTTTACATTGCAGAGTTTATTATACAGTAATTGCTCTGATTGCCAGTGTTCCCAGTGCGTGGAGTGTGCACCTGCATTTTCTCTTTTTCTGTCTGATGCCTGGTCCCTGCAGGCAGATCTATAAGTGCGGGAATCGCCTATAGCTTCATTCTCCATG
This sequence comes from Pseudophryne corroboree, assembly GCF_028390025.1. Lineage (NCBI taxonomy): Eukaryota > Metazoa > Chordata > Amphibia > Anura > Myobatrachidae > Pseudophryne > Pseudophryne corroboree. The sequence goes on along the minus strand of NW_026968183.1, from coordinate 72,967 downwards.
ATGTTTAGGAAATACGAAGCCCCTTGAAGCTGCTGTTTCTAGACTTCTAGATTCTCCTGCCTCATGAACCATTGTGTCCGGTATGTAGAAGCAGTGTGCTTGTGTGTTTGTATCCTCACAGTCACGTGTGCGGCTGCCGAGACTTGTGTATGTCGTCCCTAATTATTTGCTAAATACTTTTTATTTTGTTGGCCTAACCCGAAATATTTGTTGTAATTGGATGTGTCGCCCTCATCATTCCCTTTGTGTGAGGCAGAAATGAGATCTCATTATTGGCAGACAATAATGTCCCAAAACCAGGCTGGTTCTCACAGCGCCCACAGAGATTCCGGGAGACACATCTCCCTGGAGACCAGGGCTGTAAATGCTTGGGGGCTGTAAATCTTCCCAGCTGGTATCTCTCCCAGATGGTGTTGTGGCAGGGGCTGTCTGCAGTGATTGCTGGGCCTCACTATACAGGTGTATGCGTGCAATAAGTGGCTGGACAGTCCTATCAAATCACTAGGTCACCGCCTATTGTCGAGGGGGATATTTATCAAAAGAAATTTGCAAGATATCACCGAAAAAACACCCGCTGTTGGGTGATATCTGCAAATTTCCAGTGTCACCGGGATTTATTAGGGGGAGGGGACAGCAGCAGATATTGGAAATCCCCCATTTTCAATCACACAAGCGATGCCGGCTGCTACTGGTGAGATTTAACAATCTCCGGAATTCTTTGCAGCTTGGCCCAATTAACTAACTCTATATTCAGGTGGCGTTAGCCCATGGGCTACGCTAACACAATATCTACCAGAGACGGAAGCTTCTGACCCCTCCCGACCGGCCCAAAGATGTCTACACTCCCTGGCGACTTTGCATGTGTATTAGCCTGGCCGGATCTGTAGCCAGAAGCAAAGTGATAATGTAAGCTCCCGCAAGTGAGCCTGTGTTCTGCTAGTGAGCCGTGTCCCGCCGGTAAGCCCATGTCCTATTGGTAAACCGGTGTCCTGCCAGTGAGGCCCACGTCCCGCCGGTGAGCCCGTGTCCTGTTGGTAAACCGGTGTCCTGCTAGTGAGCCGTGTCCCGCCGGTAAGCCCGTGTCCTGTTGGTAAACCGGTGTCCCGCCCGTGAGGCCCACGTCCTGCCCGTGAGCCCGTGTCCTGTTCGTAAACCGGTGTCCCGCCGCTGGGCCCATGCTCCGCCAACAAGACATTTTTTGCTGAATTATAGTGACTGGGCTATATATAAATTTTAAAATTGTTAGATTTAATATTGTGACTTTGGTGATGATAAAAATACTCTCGGCCTGTTACAGTATGTTCATGGGAATTACTATACTGGGATATGTAGCCGGTCAGGGCCAGATTAACTATGAGCCAGGTGGGGCTAGAGCCCCAGGCTTCCACAGAAAAATAGGCCACACGGTCGGCCATAAATCACAAGTAATAAAATTGTATTTCTATTTTCCTCACAAAACGTCATTTTCCTGCTTATTTAGGGAGAAACTGGGGCTGATAGATTAAGGATGCACCCGCCCACGTGGCACTGGCCACACCCACACAGCACTGGCCATACCCACATGGCCCTGGTCACACCCACACAGTACTAGTGTATAAACCAGGCCTCTGATCTGGAACATACCGCCTCAGGTGAGCAAACACTGTGTTTATTTCTGGACACCGAACGGCTCTTACTGGGGCCCATCCCCCGGCAATGACACCATGTTACATACGCATGCCGCAATACACAATTATAAGTTGTGTTACTTTTGGTGCTGTCCCATATATCTATATAAATAAAAATAGGATTTTGGTACTTACCAGGTAAATCATTTTCTTTGAATCCATAGGGGGCACTGGAGTACTCTTGGGATATGGACGGCTTTAGCAGAACAAGGCACTGAATATTTAAATTTAGAAACTCTCCTCCCCTCCATATTCCCAGAGTACCTCAGTGTTTTTTACTGAGCCGAACAGGAGCGATAGAGAGGATGAACAATGGAGAATTACATATAACATTATAACATAACGGACAACAATAAAGTTGACACATAACGTTACTGACAACTGAACAGTTGACACCATAACCGATAGAACTGAAAAATTTGACCCAGTCGGTGAGAATGTGTTACCATAAGATCCACTGAACTTACCACAAACCAGGTAAAACTGCTCTGGGTGGGCGTCCAGTGCTCCCTATGGATTCAAAGAAAAGGATTTACCTGGTAAGTACCAAAATCCTATTTTCTTTTTCATCCACTAGGGGTCACTGGAGTACTCTTGGGACGTACCAAAGCTTCCCCCGTGGGCGGGAGAGCTGTTTGGCACCTGTAAAACTAGGCGGCCAAAGCTAGATGCTGATGCCGCAAACGTATCAAACTTGTAAAAGCGCACAAACGTGTGCACTGATGACCATGTAGCCGCACGGCACAGCTGCGTCGTAGAAGCCCCACAACCAGCTGCCCATGAAGTTCCCACAGAACGTGTGGAATGAGCTGTTACTGATGTAGGCGGCTGTAACCTAGCATGAAGGAAAGCCTGACGTATGGTCAGTTTAATCCATCTGGATAAGGTCTGCTTAGAAGCTGGCCAACCCATCTTGGCAGCATCATAGAGAACAAACAACGTATCCGTCTTACGAACTGTAGACGTTCGGGACACATAAACGTGTAATGCGCGTACCACATCCAAAGTTCCAGAATCTCCTGTTAACACAGGAACTACTATTGGTTGATTGATGTGAAAAGATGACACTACCTTTGGTAGGAAAGCGGGATTCATCCGAAGTTCTGCTCTGTCATCATGAAACATCAAATACGGTGGCTTGCATGACAAGGCACCCAAATCTGAAACACGCCTTGCCGAAGCTAAGGCTAGGAGAAAAATTGTTTTCCAAGTGAGAAACTTAATATCCACTTGTTGTAAGGGTTCAAAATATGAAGACTGTAAAAAATCTAAAACCAGATTCAAGTCCCATGGCGCTGTAGGTGGAATGAATGGAGGCTGTACTCTGAGGACACCTTGCAGAAAGGTGTGTACAGACGGCAATAGAGCCAATCGTCTTTGAAAGTAAATTGACAAAGCAGAGACCTGCACCTTTAGTGTAGATAAACACAGTCCTCCATCTAACCCCGTCTGTAGAAATAACAAAACACGAGATAACTTGAAAGATGATGTCAGAAACTTCCGAGCTTCACACCAACCTATATAGGCACGCCAAATTCTGTAATAATGAGCTGCCGTAACTGGCTTCCTAGCACGTAACATGGTTGGTATAACAGATTCTGGAATGTCCTCTCTTCTTAAGAGGGCGGTCTCAACAGCCGCGCTAAATCGGGGTAAAGGAACGGACCCTGTTGTAACAGGTCCGGACGTAGCGGGAGCGTCCAAGGATCGTCTGCGAGTAGTCCGCGGAGATTCGAGAACTAAGCTCTCCGAGGCCAATGAGGCGCCACTAGTATGACTGTGGCGGACTCTCTTTTGATCCGTTTTAGCAACAGAGGGAGCAGCGGAAACAGTGGAAACAGATACACGAGGCTGTAAGGCCATGCGATCGTGAGAGCATCCACCGCCACTGCCTTTGGATCTCGCTTTCTGGACACATACTGGGGCGTTTGGTGATTGTGGCAAGATGCCATCAGGTCCACTTGAGGGTAACCCCACCTCTGGACCAACATGTGAAACACTTCTGGATTTAATGCCCATTCTCCTGGATGAAAATCCCGACGGCTGAGATAATCCGCCTCCCAGTTGTCCACTCCCGGAATGAACACTGCCGACAATATCACTTGATGATGCTCGACCCAATTGAGGATTCAAGCTACTTCCCGCATTGCCATGCGGCTTCTCGTTCCTCCTTGTTTGTTGATGTACGCGACCGCCGTTGCGTTGTCCAACTGCACCTGGACAGTCTGAGACCGAAGCATGTGCACTGCTTGTCGTAGTGCATTGTAAATTGCCCGGAGTTCCAGGACATTTATAGACAGCAATCTTTCGTAATCCGCCCACAATTTTGAACTACAGCTCCCCAACCTCTGAGACTCGCGTCCGTCGTTAGAATTATCCAATTCCAGGTGCCGAACCGTTTCCCTGTGGTTAGATTGTGTACTTTGAGCCACCAGAGTAGAGATACTCTGGTCCGAGGAGACAACCTCACCCTCTGGTGAATCTGCAGATGCGAGCCCGACCACTGTGCGAGCACATCCAGTTGAAAAGGACGTGAGTGAAATCTTCCAAACTGAAGCGCTTCGAAAGCCGCCACCATTGTGCCTAACAGGCGAATGCACAAATGTACTGAGACTGTGCGTGGCTTGAGCACTAATTGTACCAGATGACGAATAATCTGTACTTTCTGTTCTGGTTGGTAAATTCTTTGATCTACCGTATCGAGAATCATACCTAGGAATTGAAGTCAGATGTGATTTCTTGAAGTTGACATTCCAACCGTGCTGAACTAGTACATTGTACGTCAGCAACGCATGTTGGAGGAGCATCTGTTGAGACGGAGCTTTGATGAGCAGATCGTCCAAGTATGGAACTATTATCACTCCCAGGGATCTGAGATGAGCTATCACAGACATCACTTTGGTGAATACCCGAAGCGCTGACGAGAGGCCAAACGGTAGAGCCTGAAACTGGTAATGGTTCTGCCGCAACGCAAAACGCAAGAACCTCTGATGAGGTGGCCAAATCGGAATGTGTAAGTACGCATCCTTGAGATCCAGCGCAATCATGAATTCCTGTGGCTCTAAACCTGCAATTACTGACCGCAGAGATTCCATCTTGAATCTGTAGTAAGTGACGTACTGATTGAGGCACTTTAAGTTCAATTTTGGTCTGACCGAGCCATCTGGCTTTGGTACTACAAACAGACTGGAATAATAACCCTGACCCTGCTGATGTACAGGGACCGGAATCAAAACTGCTGAATCCAGCAGAGACTGAATGGCAATTTGCAGAACCGCCCTCTTGTCGTCCGACACAGGCAGTCCTGTCTTGAAAAACCGCAGTGGCGGGAGACAGTCGAACTCTATCTTGTAACCTTTTAACACTAAATTGCGGATCCACCCATCTGTGGATGTCTGGAACCATGCCAAATGGAACGTCTGAAGGCGTGCTCCCACAACTGGAGATCCGAGATGGTCTGGGAGCCCGTCATGCCACTGGCTTGTCGGAGACCTTAGCATCCTGACGACTGGTGTTGGTTTGTTGAAAACCACGTCCTCGACCTCGTCTACGAGGCGTGGCTGTTCCTCTACCATGGCCTCGAAAGGGCTGAGGTCTAAAGGATTTGAACGTCGGGCCAGAGTATTTCCGTCTAGGTACAGTTGGAGGCAATGGTAGGAAAACAGACTTTCCCCCCGTGGCCTCATGTGACAGGACGGTACCGTATGGAAGCACTCGCCGCTTGCCGCGTCCCGTTGACTGCGCACAGAATGGAAGGTCAAGCCGCACGAGGCCTGACCACATAGGGGATTCCCGCTTACCGTCAGTAACCGCCTGTTACTGACTCCACCCACTGCGCTGTGGGCGGGTTCTTGCTGCCACCACCAAACTCCTAACCTGCCGTGGCGTTTGGAACCACGGTTCTGCTCTGTATGTGCCGACGCACTGCCTTACCACCCCTGTGTGGTGCTGACGAATCCCCACTAGCCACTTGCTAGGCCTCTACCGGTAGCTGGCGGAAGGCGGAGCTTGGAGACGCTAGGTGCTTCCCTGGACAGCCGGAGGACGGGGCTAGGTTTGGCCTAACCCTGTTGGTCACAAGATGAAGCAGTCTTGAGGCAAAGATGTTTATTGCTCAAATAACCTTTAAAAAGGCTCCTCCCTATTGCTAGGGGCAACAGCATACAATCAAGATGTTTTCAGCAGAAGAAGATGTTACAATACCAATCCTATGGGCCAGCTGCCCTTCTTTTATCCCTCTCCAAGACCCCTTACCACAGGGGGTAAGCCCGCCCTGTGGTGCACAACCAATCAATGTTTACCCATGAGCTGTGCATGCTCTGGTCTCATGCACACCTAACATTGTTCCCTATGGACAGTGGGGAGTGGTCGGTCTCCTTGGACTCTCCCATCTGGGAGAGTCAGGATACTCCCCGGTGCCGTTCAGTCTGGCTGGGGGGAAGTTTTCCCTCCTAAACTGACTTCCAGAAACCTGCCCGGGGACCCCTCTCACTGCCTGCAGCCTGGATTTGGGCTCCAGAGCTGGGCAGCCTGGCTCCCCGGTCCAGGTTTCTTGGCACTACGGCTGATCTCCATGGAGCTCCAAGAAACCACTCAGCTTGTTTCATAGCTAAGCTGCTTCTCTCTCTCCCTGTGCCTCTTGGAAATGTGAGGCTGGATGGGAAAACATTCCGTTTTTGGGGAAAAGGTCTGGGAGAATCCATCAGCCTGCACAGCTATGGATTCCCCCCTCCTGGGACACACAATCAAGTAAGTGCAATTTATCTTTAAATACATTACATTTAAATCACACTGTACATGTTTATACATTTAAATACCCTCTGAGCCTGCACAGGCTCCACATACCTAGGCACTGCATGTTTTACACAATGTCCTGTTCTGTAGCTACTGTGTACTAGCCCTAGCCCTGCAGCCTGGCTGCTAGGGCTCTCTCTCAGTGCTGGAGGTATGGGGCTGGCTTCCCCCATCCTCCAGCCTGCCTTCCTGCCTCTGGGGTTCCAGGGAGCTGGCTCTCCCTGTCCCCCCAGTGTGGCACTAACCAGTGGCCTCGCCGCACGCAGCGGCGCACCCCCCTGTACCGAAGTCCGGCGGCCCGGGACCCTGGCTTGTTTCAGCGCTGAGGCGTCGGGAGCGTAGCTCCCGGACCCCAGCGCTTCACCATCCTGCTCGGCAGCCTAATGTCCCCCACACCGCTAGGGAGCCGGCTAGCCCGGTCCCCCATGAGCGGCGCTGATTGTGAGTGCCCTCGCCGCAGCGTCCGGCGGGGAGCCGGGCTGCGGCGCACCCCCCTCGCCGGCTAGCAGCCCGGGACGTCCGTCCCGGCTGCTGCGGCTGGCCACCCGTGCTGGGCTGAGGCGCCGGGAGCAGAGCTCCCGGCCCCCAGCGGCGGCTCTCACATAGAGCACTGCAGCGGGAGTCGAGCTCCCAGCCGCAGCGCTCACCCTTCTCCCCGGCGCGCACACTCCAGTGCGCCCGGGGCTTCACCGACCGCTGCCGGGAGCGGAGCTCCCGGACTCTGGCGGTCAGCAGCTGCATCGACCGCTGCCGGGAGCGGAGCTCCCGGACTCCGGCGGTCGGCGGCTGCCCTCTCCCCCGGCGTGCACACTCTGCTGAGCGCGCCGGGGGGCTGTCCTCCCTGCCGTGGTCTCCGGAGAGGTCCGGGACCACGGCACATCCTAAATGACATTTTATTACCATTTATAAACACGGCGCCTAGCGCCCACAATACATTTTTTAAATCTGGCGCCAAGCGCCCATTGTCTTTACAAATGGCGCCGGGCACTAGGGGTTAACCCCTTCAGTGCCGCAGGCGGCCATTCCCCTCGTGGCTGGGGCTCTCCGGCCACACCTCAGAAATCCATTTGTCCAATTCAGGACCAAACAACTTCTCGCCACCGTAAGGTAACGCTTCTATACCTCTCTTAACCTCTGCCTCCACTTGCCAAGACCGCAGCCAGAGTGCTCGTCGTGCCGTAACTAGCGACGATGAAAGGCGAGAACTGAGCTGACAGACGTCAGTAGAAGCTGTACATAGATAATCAGCAGCTTCACAAATTTGATCAGCGAGAAGTATAAGGTGATCGTCATGTAGGCCAGACTTGAGTTGTTATCCATACCATTAGCGCCTTAGTTACCCAAATGCCAACCAACCCAGGTCTAAGCAACACTCCTGCTGCTATATACATGGACTTTAGCATAGCTTCTATTTTACGGTCTGAAGGGTCTTTAAGCCGTCCATTGATTTTATTAACGGCCTCGCCGTCCACCCCCCTACCTTCTTTTCTCCCCAATAAACACGCGGACAACTGAATTGCGATTTAAAAGGTCACAGCCAAATTTATTGATTGGATTAGAATTGGTACTCTATAAGTGGGTGGCGAGAAAGCAGTGCATACCCCCGGCTACAGCCTCCATATTAATTTCTCCTCAATTAAACAACGGGGCGGAACCTAAGTCCCGCCCTTGCGCAAGTTAGCTGAGCGGTACCACTTCCCCTCATCGGCATAGCACCGGTCCACCCTTAAGATGACGACCGTGTCGGCCCTTGAGGCCACGACAAATTCGCCGAGTATCTGGGGAAGTGCCGGCCAACCGACGTTGCGCTACTACAGACCGCCGAGGAGCACTGCTTGCCGCGCCTGCTGGACCTCTTTTGCCAGACCATAATTAAAGACCGAATTGGCCTGACGTTGCCACCACCGGACGTAAACTTCAATTCAAATTCCAGTTACCTCACCTTCGCCCTGGTGATAGCGAAAACTCTGGATTGCCTGTCGGTGCCACCACCGAAATTAAAAAATGTTCAATTCCTAAATACCAGGGCCAAATTGCCCTACCAACTGGGCGGGAGGGTGGGTGCCTTCTTGTATCCTTGATCAGCCTGAAAGAGGGAGCCTGCCTGGCACTCCTGCTCTTTTGTACCTCCCAGGTAACTCTCCTCCCCCTCTTACCTATAGGATGCTGCTATGCTACCTGCTCTATCCCCCCCCCCCCTCCCCTCCCCTCCCCTTTTCTCTCCTTCCTTGCCCTAGGCTCCTTCTTTAAAAAACCCAGGACGCTTATTTATTCTCGGGCCTAGTTTGTCCCTCGAATTCTTTAAGCGTAGTAGCAGTTGGTACTGGTATGGTTAATTTTTTTGTAAGTTTTGACACAGACGAATCCACCATTGACGGATTCTCCCATGTAGATGTCACAGACTCTGGAAACGGGTAACTAGACTTAAATCGGCGATGTATAGAAAACCGTTTATCTGGATACTTCCGTGTTTCTACTAACATCTTATTAAGAGATTCTGAAACCGGGAAACACATTGGAGATCTGTGTCGTTTAGTAAAGACCACCTCATCATTTGTCAGAGGCTCCTCAGTCTATGTAAACTTCAGAGACTGACGCACCGCCCTGATGAGATTATCAATGCCTGGGCTGTCTAGATCTTCACTATCTGACTGCTGGTCTAATTCGCCCTCCTCACCCTCATCTTGTGCAGTGAGGTCTGGCATAGAATTGTCAGAATGCAACATAGCAGAAACTGGTAAATCATAAGACAAATGAAATTTATCCCTTTTACCCAAAGTGGCTTTGGACCTTTGGAAAGGCTGAGCCCCCTCCGGTAGTTCTGGCGGTCTCACCCGAGACTCAGATCTTGCCGCTTCCCGCTCGTGTCGAGCGGCGGCCAATTCTGATTGCAACCCAGCCATTACATCTGCTAGCATTGCCCATGGAGGGTCCGGGGATGAAACCGGCTTCGAAACCGGAGCGGCAATTGTATTTGTAGCTGAATTTACAAAACATACTGTACATGTGGTAGAATCATCCGGTAACACACTCTTACTCTTACTCTTGCTGGTGCCTTACTCATTATGCAGACATACAATACAATATACAAAGACAGACACTTGCACGACTCAGTAAAATAGTACTAAGGTGTGTGTAATATATATATATATGGCCGCAGTGCAGTGCACGTGGCCAGTAATATATGAAACCTGATTCAAAATTACCACTAACACCCCTGCGCCATCCGGTGGAGTAGAGATGTAGAACAGGAACGTTCTGGAATCACAAACAGGAAGCATGGTTAAAATGGCCCCCATGCCATGCTTACAGTTATAATCACAGTGCAGGTTATAACACCTGTCCTTTATAACATGTAACTACTGTAGCAATACTAATCCTGTTAATATAGGCTTAACAGCCTATGTAATTACAGCTATAACCCACGCAGCCTCTATATTGCTGCTGCTGCAATGCATGCAGCCACTCCCCCCCCCCCCCCCTTGCAGCTGCGCTGCCTGTGAGGAGACTTCTTCCCCCCTCCCCCTGTGCTCCGTGTACTGCTGCGTCTTCCAGCGGGGAGCGGTTGAAGGGGAGCGGGTTCCGGAAGCCAGAGATCGGGTGCAGGGAGCCGAGGAGCGCGTAGTGTGGAGAGCGGTCCTTCTGTGCGGCCGGCGTTTGTGAGCGGCGTGCGGCGGGTCTGAGCGGCTCTTGGCGGGCGGCTTAGTCGGAGCGGCTGTGGCGGGCGCTGAGCCCCGTACAGCGGCGGACGGAGCGGCTGGCCTATAATCAGCGGCGGGTGCGGGCGGCGGTGAAAGGAAGCACGGACCCCACACAGCGGGGCGGCAGCGTGCGCTGAACGCACGGTCCCCCCAGCATACCTTGTCTCATGTAGTGAGGGCTATGACGGGGCTTCTTCTGTAAGCTCCGTCCAGCTCTTCCTGCAGTCAGATAGCGAGCTGCGTGTGGCTGTGAGGGTGCTCTTTGTGAGGACCAACACGCCATGCGCTGCCTCCGTGCAGCATGCACTATCCCGGACCCAAGTTTCTTGATAAACTGGGAAGGGATGTGCCTAAGGTGTAAAAATAAAAAATAAAATATTCAAAGTAAGTGTGGAAGGTCCACACAAGCGTGTCACTGCTTGAGCACAGAAAAAACACTGAGGTACTCTGGGAATATGGAGGGGAGGAGAGTTACTAAATTTAAATATTCAGTGCCTGTTCTGCTAAAGCCGTCAATATCCCAAGAGTACTCCAGTGACCCCTAGTGGATGAAAAAGAAAAATAAGATTTCACTTACCGGTAAATCTATTTCTCGTAGTCCGTAGTGGATGCTGGGGACTCCGTAAGGACCATGGGGAATAGACGGGCTCCGCAGGAGACATGGGCACTTTAAGAAAGAATTTAGATTCTGGTGTGCTCTGGCTCCTCCCTCTATGTCCCTCCTCCAGACCTCAGTTAGAGAAACTGTGCCCCGAAGAGCTGACAGTACAAGGAAAGGATTTTGGAAATCCAGGGCAAGACTCATACCAGCCACACCAATCACACCGTATAACTTGTGATAAACTTACCCAGTCACCAGTATGAACAACAACAGAGCATCAGTTCAACCCTGATGCAACAATAACATAGCCCTTATTGCAGCAATAACTATGGGGGTCATTCCGAGTTGTTCGCTCTGTAAATTTCTTCGCATCGCTGCGATTTTCCGCTTAGTGCGCATGCGCAATGTCCGCACTGCGACTGCGCCAAGTAAATTTGCTATGAAGTTAGGAATTTTACTCACGGCTTTTTCATCGTTCAGGCGATCGTAATGTGATTGACAGGAAGTGGGTGTTTCTGGGCGGAAACTGGCCGTTTTATGGGTGTGTGTGAAAAAACGCTACCGTTTCTGGGAAAAACGCGGGAGTGGCTGGAGAAACAGAGGCGTGTCTGGGCGAACGCTGGGTGTGTTTGTGACGTCAAACCAGGAACGACAAGCACTGAACTGATCGCAGATGCCGAGTAAGTCTGGAGCTACTCTGAAACTGCTAAGACTTGTGTAATCGCAATATTGCGAATCTTTCGTTCGCAATTTTAAGATGCTAAGATTCACTCCCAGTAGGCGGCGGCTCAGCGTGTGCAAAGCTGCTAAAAACAGCTTGCGAGCGAACAACTCGGAATGACCACCTATATACAAGTATTGCAGAAGAAGTCCGCACTTGGGACGGGCGCCCAGCATCCACTACGGACTACGAGAAATAGATTTACCGGTAAGTAAAATCTTATTTTCTCTAACGTCCTAGTGGATGCTGGGGACTCCGTAAGGACCATGGGGATTATACCAAAGCTCCCAAACGGGTGGGAGAGTGCGGATGACTCTGCAGCACCGATTGAGCAAACAATAGGTCCTCATCAGCCAGGGTATCAAACTTGTAGAACTTTGCAAAAGAGTTTGAACCTGACCAAGTAGCAGCTCGGCATAGTTGTAATGCCGAGACCCCTCGGGCAGCCGCCCAAGTAGAGCCCACCTTCCTAGTGGAATGGGCTTTAACTGATTTTGGCAGCGGCAATCCAGCCGCAGAATGAGCCTGCTGAATCGTGTTACAGATCCAGCGAGCAATAGTTTGCTTTGAAGCAGGAGCACCCATCTTGTTGGATGCATACAGGATAAACAGCGACTCCGTTTTCCTGACACTAGCCATTCTGGCTACATAAACCTTCAAAGCCCTGACTACATCCAGTAACTCGGAATCCTCCAAGTCACGAGTAGCCACAGGCACGACAATAGGTTGGTTCATATGAAAAGATGACCACACTTTTGGCAGAAATTGTGGACGGGTCCGCAATTCTGCTCTATCCATATGGAAAACCAGATAGGGGCTTTTATGTGACAAAGCCGCTAATTCTGACACACGCCTAGCCGAAGCCAAGGCTAATAGCATGACCACCTTCCATGTGAGATATTTTCACTCCACCGTTTTAAGTGGTTCAAACCAGTGTGATTTCAGGAAACTTAACACCACGTTAAGATCCCAAGGTGCCACTGGAGGCACAAAAGGAGGCTGAATATGCAGCACTCCCTTTACAAACTTCTGGTAGAGAAGCCAACTCTTTTTGAAAGAAAATGGATAGGGCCGAAATCTGGACCTTAATGCAGCCCAATTTTAGGCCCAAATTGACTCCTGACTGTAGGAAGTGAAGGAAACGGCCCAGCTGGAATTCCTCTGTAGGAGCATTCCTGGCCTCACACCAAGAAACATCTTTTCGCCATATACGGTGATAATGTTTAGCTGTCACGTCCTTCCTAGCCTTTATCAGTGTAGGAATGACCTCGTCCGGAATGCCCTTTTCTGCTAGGATCCGGCGTTCAACCGCCATGCCGTCAAACGCAGCTGCGGTAAGACTTGGAACAGACAGGGCCCCTGTTGCAACAGGTCCTGTCTTAGAGGAAGAGGCCACGAGTCCTCTGTGAGCATTTGTTGCAGATCTGGATACCAGGTCCTTCGTGGCCAATCTGGAACAATGAGGATTGTTCTCACTCCTCCTTTCCTTATTATCCTCAGCACCTTGGGAATGAGAGGAAGAGGAGGAAATACATAGACCGACTGGAACACCCACGGTGTCACCAGGGCGTCTACCGCTATTGCCTGAGGGTCTCTTGACCTGGCGCAATATGTAGTTTTTTGTTGAGGCGGGATGCCATCATGTACACCTGTGGTAGTTCCCACCGATATGTGATCTGTGTGAAGACTTCCCGATGAAGTCCCCACTCTCCCGGTGGAGGTAGTGTCTGCTGAGGAAGTCTGCTTCCCAGTTGTCCACTCCCGGGATGAACACCGCTGACAGAGCGCTTACGTGATTCTCCGCCCAGCGAAGAATTCTGGTGGCTTCTGCCATCGCCACTCTGCTCCTTGTGCCGCCTTGGCGGTTCACCTGAGCCACTGCGGTGATGTTGTCTGACTGAATCAGAACCAGTTGGTCGCGAAGCAAGTGCTCCGCTTGACGTAGGACGTTGTATACGGCCCTTAGTTCCAGGATGTTGATGTGAAGGCAAGTCTCTTGACTTGACCACAGACCTTGGAAATTTCTTCCCTGTGTGACTGCTCCCCACCCTCGGAGGCTAGCGTCCGTGGTCACCAGGACCCAGTCCTGAATTCCCTCTAGAAGGTGAGAACTCTGCAGCCACCACAGGAGTGACACACTGGCCCTGGGGGACAGGGTGATTAACCGATGCATCTGAAGATGTGATCTGGACCACTTGTCCAGTAAGTCCCATTGGAAGGTCCTCGCATGGAACCTGCCGAAGGGAATGGCCTCGTATGATGCCACCATCCTTCCCAGGACTCGAGTGCAGTGAAGCACTGACACCTGTTTTGGTTTTAATAGATTCCTGACCAGTGTCATGAGCTCCTGAGCTCTCTCTATCGGGAGATAAACCCTTTTCTGGTCTGTGTCTAGAATCATGCCTAGGAAAGGCAGTTGAGCCGTAGGAACCAACTGCGACTTTGGAATATATAGAATCCAGCCGTGTTGCCGTTACACTTCCAGAGAAAGTGATACGCTGTTCAGCAACTGCTCTCTTGATCTCGCTTTTATGAGGAGATCGTCCAAGTACGGGATAATTGTGACCCCTTGCTTCCGCAGGAGCACCATCATTTCCGCCATTACCTTGGTGAAGATTCTCGGGCCGTGGAGAGACCAAACAGCAACGCCTGAAATTGGTAATGACAATCCTGTACCGCAAATCTGAGGTACGCCTGATGAGGTGGATAAATGGGGACATGAGGGTATGCATCCTTTATGTCCAGAGCCATCATAAAATCCCCCCCCTTCCAGGCTTGCGACGACCGCTCTCAGCGATTCCATCTTGAACTTGAACCTTTTCAGGTATATGTTCAGGGATTTTAAATTCAATATGGGTCTGACCGAACCGTCCGGTTTCGGGACTACAACATGGTCGAATAATAACCCCCCCTCCTTGTTGAAGGAGGGGAACCTTGACCACCACCTGTTGAAGATACAATTTGTGAATTGCAGTTAACACTATTTCCCTCTCGTGGGGGAAAGCCGGCAGGGCCGTCGGTGAGGGGGCATCTCCTCAAAGTCCAGCTTGTATCCCTGAGACACAATATCTATTGCCCTGGGATCCAACAGGGAGTGAACCCACTTGTGGCTGAAATTACGCAGACGTGCCCCCACCGGGCCTAGCTCCGCCTGTGGAGCCTTAGCGACATGCGGTGGATTTTGTAGAGGCCGGGGAGGACTTCTGTTCCTGGGAATTAGCTGTGTTGTGCAGCTTCTTTCCTCTGTCCCTGCCTCTGGCAAGAAAGGACGCACCTCGGACTTTCTTGTTTCTTTTTGTTCGAAAGGCTGCATTTTATAATGTCGTGCTTTCCTAGGCTGTGCAGGAATATAAGGCAAAAGATCAGAATTACCAGCTATAGCTGTGGAGACCAGGTCCGAGATCCCTTCTCCACACAATCCTCAGCCTTCCATATGCCTCTTAAGTCGGCATCACCTGTCCATTGCATATTCTATAGGACACGTCAAGCAGAAATCGACATAGCGTTGACTCTAGAACCCAGTAGACTAATGTCTCTTTGGGCATGTTTTATATATATATCTCTTAAGACAGCATCTTTAATATATATATCTCTATATATACATATATATATACATATACATACTAAGGTCTCAATCTCTGCTGATAAGGTACCTGACCACGCCGCTACAGCGCTATAAACCCATGCCGACACAATCGCCGGTCTGAGTAGTGTACCAGAATGTGCACGCTATCTGCAGGATCCCTGAGGATAGCTGTTAAGTCAGGGCTACCTTTTGGGCAAACGAGACACCCTAGGGGAAGATTCCCATCGTATCCTGGCCCTAGTGGGGAAAGGATACTCCCTGAGAATTCTTTGTGGGAAGCTGCAGTCTCTTGTCTGGAGATTCCCGCTCTTTTTCATCATGAGAGGAGGGAAATTTACCTCAGCTTTCTTCCCCTTAAACATGTGTACCCTTGTGTCAGGGACAGATGAGTCATCAGTGATATGCAAATCATCTTTTATTACAGTAATCATATAATGAATACTTTCCTGCCATTTTGGCTGTAACTTTGCATTATCGTAGTCGACACTGGAGTCAGACTCCGTGTCGATATCAGTGTCTATTATTTTGGATAGTGATCATTGAGAGACTCTGAAGGTCTCTGCGACATAGGGACAGACATGGGTAGATTCCCTGTCTGTTCTCTAATCTTTTGTGCAATAAATTCACCTTAGCACTTAATTACACATATCCAAACAGCTGTCGGCGTTGTCGACGGAGACACCACACACACACACATTTGCTCCATCTCCTCCTTAGGGGAGCCTTTTTAACTCAGACATGTCGACACACACGTACCGACACACCACACACTCGGGGAATGCTCATCTGAAGACAATTCCCCCATAAGGCCCTTTGGAGAGATAGAGAGAGAGTATGCCAGCACACACCCCAGCGCTATTAACCCAGGAATAACACAGTAACTTAACGTTAACCCAGTAGCTGCTTTTTATATTGATTTTTGCGCCTAATTATGTGCCCCCCCCCCTCTCTTTTTACCCTCTTCTACCGTGTATCTGCAGGGGAGAGGCTGGGGAGCTTCCTCTCAGCGGTGCTGTGGAGAAAAAACATGGCGCTGGTGAGTGCTGATGGAGAAGCTCCGCCCCCTCGACGGTGGGCTTCTGTCCCGCTTAAATATACATTTACTTGGCGGGGGCTCATACATATATACAGTGCCCAACTGTATATATGCTAAACTTTTGCCAAAGAGGTCCCAATTGCTGCCCAGGGCGCCCCCCCCCCCTGCGCCCTGCACCCTTACAGTGACCAGAGTATGTGAGGTGTGTGTGGGAGCAATGGCGCACAGCTGCAGTGCTGTGCGCTACCTCAGTGAAGACCGGAGTCTTCTGCCGCCGATTTCGAAGTCTTCTTGCTTGTTATGCTCACCCGGCTTCTGTCTTCCGGCTCTGCAAGGGGGACGGCGGCGCGGCTCTGGGATCGGACGACGAGGGTGAGATCCTGTGTACGATCCCTCTGGAGCTAATGGTGTCCAGTAGCCTAAGAAGCAGGACCTATCTTCAGAAAGTAGGGCTGCTTCTCTCCCCTCAGTCCCACGATGCAGGGAGTCTGTTGCCAGCAGAGCTCCCTGAAAATAAAAAACCTAACAAAATACTTTCTTACAGCAAGCTCAGGAGAGCTCACTGAACAGCACCCAGCTCGTCCGGGCACAGATTCAAACTGAGGTCTGGAGGAGGGACATAGAGGGAGGAGCCAGAGCACACCAGAATCTAAATTCTTTCTTAAAGTGCCCATGTCTCCTGCGGAGCCCGTCTATTCCCCATGGTCCTTACGGAGTCCCCAGCATCCACTAGGACGTTAGAGAAAAACAAATTCACGCTGAGCACAGCTACCACCTAAGTGTTATACATGTCTCCTACCTAAGTGTTATACATGTCTCCTACCTAAGTGTTATACATGTCTCCTACCTAAGTGCTATACATGTCTCCTACCTAAGTGCTATACATGTCTCCTACCTAAGTGCTATACATGTCTCCTACCTAAGTGTTATACATGTCTCCTACCTAAGTGTTATACATGTCTCCTACCTAAGTGTTATACATGTCTCCTACCTAAGTGTTATACATGTCTCCTACCTAAGAGTTATACATGTCTCCTACCTAAGTGTTATACATGTCTCCTACCTAAGTGTTATACATGTCTCCTACCTAAGTGTTATACATGTCTCCTACCTAAGTGTTATACATGTCTCCTACCTAAGTGTTATACATGTCTCCTACCTAAGTGTTCTATATGTCTCCTAAGGGACTTTACAGAGTATAGAGAAAACCTGGCGCACTGTTTCTTGGAAGGTTGCACAGATATCAGCAGCCAGTATCACTTGTCATGTAAGACTCGCTGGGATAACCGGCGCTGCCCGGGTTGAAGAATGGACCTTGATGTACATCTGCTGCCTTTTTTCCATTGTCCTCGCCTATAACCCCATTCCATCATCCAGAATAGGACCCCACTGTTTGCTAACATAGGGCCTAATTCACACCTGATCGCTCCTCTGTGAATCTGCAATCAGATAATCGCCGCCCAGACAGAGTGAAATTCAGCCCCGTGCAAGTCTGCGTACGCCCTGCGAAAAGCTTTGCAAACGCCGGCCAGCTGCAAATCCGTTCACACCTCACTCACCATCTAATGATATCTCCAGTGTGTGCGCAGCTCAGGACTTACTCCTACAGTGCGATACACACAGGCTGATCGGGGCTGGAGCTGACGTCACACACACGCACTGAAAACGCTTGGCCACATCTGCATTTTTCATGACACCTCCAGGAAACGACCAGTTACCACCCACAAACGCCCGCTTCCTGTCAGTCAGCCTGCATACGCCTAGCGATCAAAAAAGAAGCAAGATTTGTTCGCAGTTTGACCTTGCGAGTCGCATTACGATCTGTACACATGCACAGTCGATCGATAATCGGCCACATTGCGAATTCGCACAACAGCAATCAGGTCTGACTTACCCCCATTGTTTCCGCCATCAAAGGCCCTGTCTAGTAATTTCTACCAGGTATTTAAACACTAAAATTGTCAAATTTGTGTTGCTGCTGGAGATTCCATGGCTCTCGAGGCTGCAGTTTGTATAGCATCGGCTGACTGACGTTTGTCTTGCAGCTGGGGAGTCCATGGCTCTCGAGGCTGCAGTTTGTATAGCATCGGCTGACTGACGTTTGTCTTGCTGCTGGAGATTCCATGGCTCTCGAGGCTGCAGTTTGTATAGCGTCGGCTGACTGACGTTTGTCTTGCAGCTGGGGACTCCATGGCTCTCGAGGCTGCAGTTTGTATAGCATCGGCTGACTGACGTTTGTCTTGCAGCTGGGGACTCCATGGACCTTGAGGCTGCAGTTTGTACAGCATCGGCTGACTGACGTTTGTCTTGCAGCTGGGGAGTCCATGGCTCTCGAGGCTGCAGTTTGTACAGCATCGGCTGACTGACGTTTGTCTTGCAGCTGGGGACTCCATGGACCTTGAGGCTGCATGTCTAGCGGCATTGGCTAACTGACATGTTTGTCTTGGACCTCTGCCTGACGCCCACTGCTACATATCAGGCCAGTGCCTTCAGATCAGTTGGTTTTCGGCATTGGCAGACATCCTGAGCAAAGTTGCTTAAACGAAAATGTGAAATTCAGAAACTCCACGACCTAGCTGGTGGCCACCATGCAGACCTCTATGGCCCTGACAAAGGTCAACCCTGGGCAAAAACCTAATCCTGGTCAAACTACACCACCATGCCAGACTTGGTGGAGCTTGGTACAAAACTCTGGCCGTGCATAAAGGGCAAACGGACACGTTCTTGCTTATTATATAGTTAAATCGCGCCTCTCATTGCTGTATACACCTGTGTTTCTGTAGTCTGTACGTCTACATCTGTGTAACCATTATTTGTTGTTGTCTATGTGCCCTCTATAGTGAGCATGGTGGACTTCTGTGGTCAGACTGTCCGAGGCGATGGAATGATTGTGAACTCACATGGGGACTCCAGGAAATACTACTTTGTGTCTATTGGGACAGACTGCCGACTGACCATGCAGGCCGCTACTCCGAAGGACAAGGTCCAGTTCCAGTTCCGCTTCTTCCTGGTCTACAGCCTCCTGCGCATGTCCAACATTCAGAGCCAGACATCAGGGCCAGGTGTGAGCAGCAGCCTGCGAAACGCGTCATCTCAAGAGGCTTCAAGGACACCTGGGATGGGTGCAGACCCTCTAAGCGACCCCTGTAATGCTGGCTCCTATGTACAATTCTACGATGGCAAAGACCATTACTCAGAAGCTCTAAGCACTCCTCTATGTGGGAAGACCATCCCCAGGCCAGTCCTGTCCACTGGCAGCTATCTAACCCTACGCCTGGTCACCCGCGGCCAGCAGCCTAGAGTGGACTTTGTTGGTGATTTTACCTCTTTCAGAATAGGTAAGGGCCGTGTTATTCCTCATATTACGTGTCTGCGTCTGGGCTAGGGGTCTCACTGGAGGTAATGATGACGTTATGGGGTAATGATGTCATTATTGGTGTCCATATATTATGCTCAGATAGCTGGCGTCCTACTGTACATGAGAATAAGGACAGTCAGTCCTTTACCCTCCCTTTGGGATGAATGTGCTGTAATGCCACACTCAGGGGTAAATGTAACAGTCTGACCGGTGGCGTCCCAGCCAATCTGCCTGAAAGTTTTTTAAAAAATATTTATTTCAAACCCAACATCGTAAAACAGACGCAGCATAGACAATGAAATAATATAAAACATGAAGAGTGAACTACAAAGTGTAAATAGCAGAACGCTAACGATGATAAAAACAGTCTCTGCAAAATAAGGCGTAACAGACCGAGACCCAGGACTGTTATCTGTGCAAAAGGGGGCGAGAGGAGTGGGGTGATGGTAAAATAGAGAGGAGGTGTGTGTGTGTGTGGGGGGGGGGGGGGGGGATTGCCCTGGGGGGATGGGGGCAGTGAGTACAGAGGAGAACCAGGATGGCAATAGATTTAAGAGGGTAATGGCAGAGACACGTTGCGATATGCAGCCTCCAGCTGGACCTTTTTGGCCGGCACAGTACCTTTTTTTTATGGTCAGTACTGGCTTTCAGCGTCTCCCATTCCCTCCAACATTGTAGAACAAGAAATCGGTACAAATTAGGTAAAGGGGCGTGTCCCCAAGGTGCTGCCATAGGAGTCTATAGGAATAGGGAGACACTGAATCTGGTACAAAGCCATTTTTGGCCGGTACAGACCATAAAAAAACGGCACTGTACCGGCAAAAAAGGTACAGTTGGAGGGTATGCATTCCTATTGATTCCTATGGGAGTGCCGCGGGGGTCACACCCCCTTTACTAGTGACCACGCCCACTTTCCTAATTTGTACTGATTTTCTGCTCAGCCGTGTTGGAGGGTACCATTATATCTTCCATGCCAAGGGAGTACCATAATCCATACACTAATTGAAAAGGCAAAACACACCCGGTCCTCAGGCGGTCACCCCCCAGTCTCACTGCCTCATTGCAGGCTCTGCAGATTTATTCTCCTGTATCTTAGTACATGTCCCATGCAGGCGTAATGGTAACTGGCAGTAGGCCGCAATGTGAGTGCGCAGGATATTATATGGACCCCCGGTCACGCTGTAACATTCCTGCTTCGCTGACGTGTATATGTAACCTGCCATAAGCCACGTTTCCCCGTTACAGGCTTCAACACCTCGGAGTGCAGGTCAGAGCCGTACTTCAGCTGCCATAACGGCAAATGTATCCCGTCCAGCCTGGTGTGTGACGAGCGCAACATCGATAACTGTGGAGATGGGAGTGATCAGTCTGCCAGCCCCCCGGCCAACTGCGTCTCCTTGTACAGGAAAGGGGGGAACAGCAGAGGTAACGCCCCATGTATCCCTTTATACCGTCTCTATGCCCTGTCCACCCGTTCTCCCAATATTTCATGTTTGTCTCATGACGTTACTGAATAATAAACTTCTGTATTACCATTCTAATGTTCCAAACAGGGATATGCATACACTTCATATTCCTAGACAGGGCTAATCCAGTAATTCACAGGCCACCTCATGCCTCCGAACCTCCCTACAGCACTGAGGTACCACCATGTGTGAGAGGTGCAGCGGCCAGTAGATGGTGCTGCAGCTGTACTGTGCAACCACACCTGCAGCCAGGCACATATGCGCAATGTGTGTGTATGCGTGGGGCACATTGTGTGGGCTACACGCTACAGCAGCCAGTATTTATCTGCCCCATTCCTATGCAGCGTACAGCTACTCAGGCTCACATACTGCACGGTGTTCTCTGACATACTGTATATAGGTGGTGATTTCATATACGGGAATTTAGTTCCCAGCTAATTGCAAGTAGTGCAGCTTCGGTAATCGTCGCAGGAACTATCTGCTCCCGCCCTACTGCGGTGCGAGCAGAAATCTGCATTAAGGAGGGTGTAACGACACAGCCGGCGCATTGTGTCGCACAGTGGTAAAAGACACGCAATTACTTCCCTAGCCCTGGTCTAATCCCATGGACTACACTAATTGCCGATCTGTATTTGGCTATGTACTACGGAATATTGTATTATATTGGATGTTGTTATTGTTACAGTGTACAGTTATGTGTATCTGCTATATCTGGAAGATGTGATTGGTTTTCCATCTACCACCAAGCTTGAGTGATTTGGAACCCGATATCTTCACAGAGGGTTTCAGCGCTGGTTGCGGCCTGACAGCTGTATCACAGCAGGCGCACAGCCCACCGGGGAGCCGCAGATTACCGCGGCGGCTAGCCACGTGCATTTTCACGGGAAAAAGAGTCTGTCGTGGGACGTAACTTAATAACTCCTGCGCACGTTTGGGGCCCATTTATCAAAACATATTTGCGGCTATTTCCCTGAAAACACCGTTTTTGGGGGGTTAGCCAGAAACATTAGGTACCCCCTGAATGTAAGTGGGATTGCCTGATACCTGCTGCGATCCCTCCGTTCCCGCCGGCAGCTGAATCCCCCCCATAGATTTCTATGGGGTATGCGATGCTGCCATATTTATCAATCTAAAGATGGCGGTAGCACGTTTTAGCCTATGGGCTACTCACCGCAGATGTAGTTCTGGAGGGTTCCCCCTACATCATATTGAATATGCAATTAATGATAAATGGAGCGCTTGCCGCGAAAGAATAGGACTGCCCCAGAGAGCACTGGTCCTGAGCGGACTGTGAGATTAGGGTATTTCTCTCTGCCTTATCCTGTGTCATATCTACAGTGCAAGGGATGCCGGGAACGCCCACAGACGGACCAGGCAGCAGCGCGGCTACTTCACCAGACCTTCCGGCGACTGCGCTAAATCTCAGCTGTGGGAACGAAGGCAATCAGAAGCTGCTTGTGCCAGACAGCATCCAGCCGCACGGATATAACATAGGTACCGCCACTGTTACTTTTTACCGGGATTTTCTATTTAGTTTTAATCACTTATTTAAAATTATACTTTTGTCTTTTTCTTTTGCTTTATTTTAGTGGAGATTTAGGGGGTAATTCAGACCCGATCGCTCGCTAGTGTTTTTTGCAGCGCTGCGATCAGGTCAGAACTGCGCATGCGTGGGTGGCAACTGACTGTTTATTGGGAGTGTCCAAGCGTTTGCAGGGCGGGTGTCTGACGTCAATTCCGGGCCCGGACAGGCTGATGTGATCGCAGCGGCTGAGTAAGTTCTGGGCTGGGCAGAAACTGCACAAAATGTTTTTGTAGCGCTCGGCTGCACATGCGATCGCACACTTGCAAAGCGAAAATACCCTCCCCTGTGGGCGGCGACTATATGAATGCAGGACTGCAAAAAACAGCTAGCGATCGATCAGGTCTGAATTAGCTCCTTAGTCAGTGGGTCTCAGGTTTCACCTTAGTGCGGAAATAAACGGTAGTCGACTAATACTTTCATCCACAAAAGTAACGCTGGGTACTGACCCGTTCCTGTCCCCACACATGGATAGTATTATTGCATTGGGATGTGTAAATGTTATTGGATGCCATGAATATAAACAGCGGCTTCAGGGTCCTGGTGCCATCAGGTTCAGTTTGTCATTGTCATGAGGAGGTCATATAGGGGGTCGTGTAATAGTTCCGAGCTTATGAGACCGGTGGGAAATGGGAGACTTCATCTATGGTGGATGCTCCAGTACCAGGCCCGTTTAAGGCTGCAATAGTTCCTATTCTCCACACAGCCAATCATCAGATGTGTTCCTGACAGCGGCGCACAACGCCAATGTCGGCCAGGAATTATTTATTAGCCTTTACTGTGACCTCACCTGGCTCATTGTGTTAGAGGATTCACAGTGCGGAGGGGGGGGGGGGAGACGACTGCACTCTCGGCCTATGGCACTGAGTACGCTGGTAGGACATCTGTCACAGACTCCTCAGTGAGTGGACCCCAGTGCTACTACAGAACCAGCGCACGGAATGCCGCCGGGCTTGCCACACACCACAGTGACACTACAGGGGTCTATCGCCCTCTTACCGCCTAATATATCCCCATCCTACCCTCCCGCTCCGTGTTCTGTATTACTCTTCCCTGTGGCGGTAGCGTGTAGCCCAACACACACCGGCAAAACCAGAGAGAGCGGAGCAATGTGAGGTGGTGGATCCATGCAGCAGATTGGACAGTGTCGTAGCATCTTGTATCTGGGGTGGATCCTCAGCATGGGGACCTGCCCTTAGTGTTGCCAGTGGTTACAGCATTATTACAAGTAGAACATCATCTCCTACCACTTCCATGTGCTGTAAAAGTGTTGGAACATGGGGGGTAATTCAGACCTGATCGTTAGGCTGCGTTTTTCGTTTAGCGGGCGATCAGGTCTAAACTGCGAATGCATATGCACCGCAATGCGCAGGCGCGTTGCACGGGTACAAAGCGGATCGTCGATCAGCGTTGGGTTTGTGCGAAGAATCCATTTGCACGGTCATTCGCAAGGAGAGTGACAGGAAGAGGGCGTTTTTGGGTGGCAACTGACTGTTTTCTGGGAGTGGTTGGAAAAACGCAGGCGTGTCCAGGCGTTTGCAGAGCGGGAGTCTGACGTCACTTCCAGGCAAGAACAGGATGAAGTGATCGCTGCGGCTGAGTAAGTCCTGGGCAACTCAGAGACTGCACAAGATCTTTTTGTACCGCTCTGCTACACAGGCGTTCACACACTTGCAAAGCAAAAATACACTCCCCTATGGGGGGCGACTATGCGAACGCAGGACTGCAAAACCCTATAGCGATCAGGTCTGAATTACCCCCATGGTCTATACACAGGACAGTCGACCCTGGGGCAGGTTCTGTAGAAGCAGGGGGCCATAGTAGATTGCTGTGTGGTGACGATATGATGTGTGAAGTCCATGTATGATGTGAGGTGTGAAGTCCACGTATGATGCGATTATGTGAAGTCCACGTATGATGTGATGTGTGAAGTCCACGTATGATGTGATGTGTGAAGTCCACGTATGATGTGATGTGTGAAGTCCACGTATGATGTGATGTGTGAAGTCCACGTATGATGTGATGTGTGAAGTCCACGTATGATATGATGTGTGAAGTCCATGTATGATGTGAGGTGTGAAGTCCACGTATGATGTGATTATGTGAAGTCCACGTATGATGTGATGTGTGAAGTCCACGTATGATGTGATGTGTGAAGTCCACGTATGATGTGATGTGTGAAGTCCACGTATGATGTGATGTGTGAAGCCCATGTATGATGTGATGTGTGAAGTCCATGTATGATGTGTGAAGTCCATGTATGATGTGTGAAGTCCATGTATGATGTGTGAAGTCCATGTATGATGTGATGTGTGAAGTCCATGTATGATGTGTGAAGTCCACGTATGATGTGATGTGTGAAGTCCATGTATGATGTGAGAAGTCCATGTATGATGTGATGTGTGAAGTCCATGTATGATGTGTGAAGTCCATGTATGATGTGATGTGTGAAGTCCATGTATGATGTGTGAAGTCCATGTATGATGTGATGTGTGAAGTCCATGTATGATGTGATAAGTCCATGTATGATGTGATGTGTGAAGTCCATGTATGATGTGATGTGTGAAGTCCATGTATGATGTGATGTGTGAAGTCCATGTATGATGTGTGAAGTCCATGTATGATGTGATGTGTGAAGTCCATGTATGATGTGATGTGTGAAGTCCATGTATGATGTGTGAAGTCCATGTATGATGTGATGTGTGAAGTCCATGTATGATGTGATGTGTGAAGTCCATGTATGATGTGATGTGTGAAGTCCATGTATGATGTGTGAAGTCCATGTATGATGTGATGTGTGAAGTTCATGTATGATGTGTGAAGTCCATGTATGATGTGATGTGTGAAGTTCATGTATGATGTGATGTGTGAAGTCCATGTATGATGTGATGTGTGAAGTTTGCTATATCCTCCTAATGCACTTCCATTGCTTCAGACAGGAGATCCTCCGCCTCCTTCCTTTACCTGTATATAATCCTGGGGCTGGCCATCGGCGTGGCTCTGCTGTTCTGGTGCTGCTGGTCCCCCGGCTGGTTCATCTGGAGAGTCAGCGCCTGTCGCTTCATTCCCTGCTGCAACTCCTTCTGCGCCTCTTGCCACCTCTGCACCCGAAGCTGCGTCCTGAAGGAGAAAAACCGACCCAGCAAAGTGACCCCCGAGACTACAGCGCCAACTGTGCCGGTGTGAAACTGGCCTCCACACGTCGGCACCAAACTCACGGCTGGAAAAGGGGCTTCCCACTACGTAAGGTCTAAACCTGGTTATGGGGACCACTGGTCTGGTCCCACGGAGAATAGAAACATCCTGCCGGTATTGCGAGCACAGTTCTACCTCATTCTAACCCTGATGGCTGCAGTGGACATGACCACCTGGAACGCCCATGTATTGGCCGGATGTATCTTATATTTATTAGCTTTCTGCACTCATTAAATGTTCAACCATTTCTCTGTAACGCCCGTGAAGCGGACATTGTGACAGTGACACAACAAGACGACAACGTTCCATGTTCCAACACCTGGTTTATTGGTTAGAGGTGGAACCTGAGGCAGGGATATAACATGACGCATTGTTGGCATCACCGGCTCCATCACTGGGATGGGGATACTGCATTCTTGCTGGCTGTACATATATACAGTATATACAAGCAGCTCATGTGTGTAGGACAAAGCTCACACGTTACACACAACATCTATCTACCTGTGTCTTCTCCCCACCAGACGAGTACCACAGCTCTACACACCAAAACAGTGACCATGCCAACTCCTATTGTAAGTGTGCCCCCTCGTGCCCCCACTATCCAGTCCCTCAGACCCAACTGTACGTCATGTATGTTCTCAATCTAGGACCAAGTATATCTCCAGTGTGGCTAACGTCACTCACTAGATGGGTCACATCTGTACAGCTAGGACTATGGTGACTAGGCTGGAGGCCTCTCCTACAAGGAGCATGGGTCCAGAGAGGTTCCTCCTGAAGACGCTAAGGTTATGTAATTATCCACACTGACTCCGGGGCCACTGGCCATGATCCCTATGGGCACTGCCTCATGTAGAGCTCACACAGGACTGGTTCCAGCCAAGTCCTGTAACCCCAAACTACCCACAGGTTCCCGGGAGCAGATACACGCAGGAAAGGTGCACACACTCTTAGGCCCAAGTGTAACCATAACGTTATGTGTGCTGCCAGTATGTGCCACATCCATTTCATTCCAGCAGGCAGCAGCACATAAGACAATTAGTGATACGTATAATAACTTCTTATTAACTGCACTGAATTGCCTTCTGCTTCTTTACCAGATCAACATAAAGGTGCACCTTGGGGGCCCCCGCAGTGACCGGGCTAGTTATGTTGGTCCCCGAGCAGGCAGGACAGAATTTGATGAAAGAACGTTATTAGGTAAAAGACGTGAAAAGAGTCCACCGGGAAGGCGCAGGCGGTTGGAGAGGAATGATTTTATTGGAAAAAGTAATTTTGACCTGAACTAAGAGTCCATGAACCTTTATAATATACTCAGTGTGTTATACAACATAAATAATACAGACCAGACAGCCATGGACAGGCCGGGGCTCTGACCGCAATGTAACTAATGAGATGTGTGACCAGCGAGACGCCGCTCCAGCTCCTTTCATAATACAGACCAGGCAGCTATGGAGAGGTCGGGGCTCTGACCGCAACGTAACGAATGAGATGTGTGACCAGCGAGACGCCGCTCCAGCTCCTTTCATAATACAGACCAGGCAGCTATGGAGAGGTCGGGGCTCTGACCGCAACGTAACGAATGAGATGTGTGACCAGCGAGATGCCGCTCCAGCTCCTTTCATAATACAGACCAGGCAGCCATGGAGAGGCCGGGGCTCTGACCGCAACGTAACGAATGAGATGTGTGATCAGCCAGACGCTGCTCCAGCTTCTTTCCTATGGAGTCTCAGACAACCTTCTACAAAAAATAAAAAACCCACCACATCTATGCGGCTGCTGCCCCTTACTCCCTGCAATATAGACCCCACGCCACCGGGGCGGCAGCTGCCACTTACTCCCTGCAATATAGACCCTACCCCCACGCCACCCGGGCGGCAGCTGCCCCTTACTCCCTGCAATATAGACTCCACGCCACCGGGGCGGCAGCTGCCGCTTACTCCCTGCAATATAGACTCCACGCCACCCGGGCGGCAGCTGCCCCTTACTCCCTGCAATATAGACCCCACGCCACCGGGGCGGCAGCTGCCGCTTACTCCCTGCAATATAGACCCTACCCACACGCCACCCAGGCGGCAGCTGCCCTTTACTCCCTGCAATATAGACCCTACCCCACGCCACCCAGGTGGCAGCTGCCCCTTACTCCCTGCAATATAGACCCTACCCCACGCCACCCGGGCGGCAGCTGGCCCTTACTTCCTGCAATATAGACATCACCCCATCTGGGCAAAGCTGCCCTTTACGCCTTCCAATATAGACCTCACCCGATCAGGGCGCCAGCTGGCCCTTACTCCCTGCTAGAGAGACCCCACCCCATTTGGGCGGCAGCTGCCCCTTACTCCCTGCAATAGAGACCCCACCCCATCTGGGCGGCAGCTGGCCCTTACTCCCTGCAATATAGACTGTGAGGATTATACTGCAGTATACGGAGAGATGAGACGCACTATGAAACCTGTGACTGGGGCAGGCCGGATCCTACCTCCATCCCAGCACAACGTACGGCCACAGTCTATAGATCAGAGGCCCAGTGGTTTGTTGTGTCTAGAAGGCTGGACAATAAGTCTTCAGGGTCACCGGGTGCGGGGGGCAAATATTCTCACATTGTTCAACTCCCCCCTGGTACATTGGGTCTGAAACGTCTCCAGGTCAATATATATATATATATATATAGATAGACAATAAAATAACAGATTTGGAGTATGAGGCGCCTCGGAGGTTACATTACACGGATTTGGATTTCTGGCTGTTTTGGTTAGGGGATCATTTTCTTTAAAAAACATACATCTGGTTCAGCACATAGACATTTCCTTCATCCAGCAGTAAAACACGGAAATCTGAAGACCTTAAAAAAAATAATAATTAAAAAGAAATCCTGCTTAGGTAACACAGAACTCTGCAATCCAAATACTTCCTTTAGCACCACCGCTAGTTTTTTTGGTAGCAGCAAAAGCACCATTTACATTATTCTCCATTTCGTCACTGTCTTTTTATTTTGTTGTAAAAAAAAAGAGTCTCTGGATTGCTGTAGCAGTGCCGGTAGGGGGCCGCTGTCCCCCCTACGAGGGGCACTCTTTGGTGTTATGACCCGTCTCCGCGTGATGCTGTAAGTCGATGGGCTGCTGCGACGCTTGGTGAGACGGCCTTGCGTTTACAAGCACCAGGTTCTTGATGCATCCAGTAATTCCACTGAAGAACTTGCCTCCGGTCACCGCCTTTACATCAGGCGCCCCCCCTGTAAGAAGGCAGAGATCAGTAGTGCAGAGAGCGCTCCCTTCATTCATTCCAGCGCGGCTCTGTGGTTCTATATACGTCCAGGTGCAAAATATCTTCTTTACTGCTCCTGATAGAAAGCCAGGGAGCTCGAGGGGCAGATAACAATGCTGATTACAAGACGCGTGGTCACCCCTGAGGACCTGCTCATATGTAAGCCTCAGCCTGATCTCAACACTGTACGCTAGCCCAGCTCTGTACACTGACACCGGACTGACCTCAGCTCTATGCACTGACACCGGACTGACCCCAGCTCTGTACACTGACACCGGACTGACCCCAGCTCTGTACACTGACACCGGACTGACCCCAGCTCTGTACACTGACACCGGACTGACCCCAGCTCTGTACACTGACACCGGATTGACCCCAGCTCTGTACACTGACACCGGACTGACCCCAGCTCTGTACACTGACACCGGACTGACCTCAGCTCTGTACACTGACACCGGACTGACCTCAGCTCTGTACACTGACACCGGACTGACCCCAGCTCTGTACACTGACACCGGACTGACCCCAGCTCTGTACACTGACACCGGACTGACCCCAGCTCTGTACACTGACACCGGACTGACCCCAGCTCTGTACACTGACACCGGACTGACCTCAGCTCTGTACACTGACACCGGACTGACCTCAGCTCTGTACACTGACACCGGACTGA
This sequence comes from Pseudophryne corroboree, assembly GCF_028390025.1. Lineage (NCBI taxonomy): Eukaryota > Metazoa > Chordata > Amphibia > Anura > Myobatrachidae > Pseudophryne > Pseudophryne corroboree. The sequence goes on along the minus strand of NW_026968183.1, from coordinate 43,326 downwards.
CCTCAGCTCTGTACACTGACACCGGACTGACCTCAGCTCTGTACACTGACACCGGACTGACCCCAGCTCTGTACACTGACACCGGACTGACCCCAGCTCTGTACACTGACACCGGACTGACCTCAGCTCTGTACACTGACACCGGACTGACCTCAGCTCTGTACACTGACACCGGACTGACCCCAGCTCTGTACACTGACACCGGACTGACCCCAGCTCTGTACACTGACACCGGACTGACCCCAGCTCTGTACACTGACACCGGACTGACCCCAGCTCTGTACACTGACACCGGACTGACCCCAGCTCTGTACACTGACACCGGACTGACCCCAGCTCTGTACACTGACACCGGACTGACCTCAGCTCTGTACACTGACACCGGACTGACCTCAGCTCTGTACACTGACACCGGACTGACCCCAGCTCTGTACACTGACACCGGACTGACCCCAGCTCTGTACACTGACACCGGATTGACCCCAGCTCTGTACACTGACACCGGACTGACCCCAGCTCTGTACACTGACACCAGACTGACCTCAGCTCTGTACACTGACACCGGACTGACCCCAGCTCTGTACACTGACACCGGACTGATCCTAGCTCTGTACACTGACACCGGACTGACCCCAGCTCTGTACACTGACACCGGATTGACCCCAGCTCTGTACACTGACACCGGACTGACCCCAGCTCTGTACACTGACACCAGACTGACCTCAGCTCTGTACACTGACACCGGACTGACCCCAGCTCTGTACACTGACACCGGACTGATCCTAGCTCTGTACACTGACACCGGATTGACCCCAGCTCTGTACACTGACACCGGACTGACACCAGCTCTGTACACGGACACCGGGCTGACCCCAGCTCTGTACACTGACACCGGACTGACCTCAGCTCTGTACACTGACACCGGACTGTGACACCGGACTGACCCCAGCTCTGTACACTGACACCGGACTGACCCCAGCTCTGTACACTGACACCGGACTGACCCCAGCTCTGTACACTGACACCGGACTGACCCCAGCTCTGTACACTGACACCGGACTGACCCCAGCTCTGTACACTGACACCAGCTCTGTACACTGACACCGGACTGACCTCAGCTCTGTACACTGACACCGGACTGACCTCAGCTCTGTACACTGACACCGGACTGACCCCAGCTCTGTACACTGACACCGGACTGATCCTAGCTCTGTACACTGACACCGGACTGACCCCAGCTCTGTACACTGACACCGGATTGACCCCAGCTCTGTACACTGACACCGGACTGACCCCAGCTCTGTACACTGACACCAGACTGACCTCAGCTCTGTACACTGACACCGGACTGACCCCAGCTCTGTACACTGACACCGGACTGATCCTAGCTCTGTACACTGACACCGGATTGACCCCAGCTCTGTACACTGACACCGGACTGACACCAGCTCTGTACACGGACACCGGGCTGACCCCAGCTCTGTACACTGACACCGGACTGACCTCAGCTCTGTACACTGACACCGGACTGACCCCAGCTCTGTACACTGACACCGGACTGTGACACCGGACTGACCCCAGCTCTGTACACTGACACCGGACTGACCCCAGCTCTGTACACTGACACCGGACTGACCCCAGCTCTGTACACTGACACCGGACTGACCCCAGCTCTGTACACTGACACCAGCTCTGTACACTGACACCGGACTGACCTCAGCTCTGTACACTGACACCGGACTGACCTCAGCTCTGTACACTGACACCGGACTGACCTCAGCTCTGTACACTGACACCGGACTGACCCCAGCTCTGTACACTGACACCGGATTGACCCCAGCTCTGTACACTGACACCGGACTGACCCCAGCTCTGTACACTGACACCGGACTGACCTCAGCTCTATACACTGACACCGGACTGACCTCAGCTCTGTACACTGACACCGGACTGACCCCAGCTCTGTACACTGACACCGGACTGACCCCAGCTCTGTACACTGACACCGGACTGACCCCAGCTCTGTACACTGACACCGGACTGACCCCAGCTCTGTACACTGACCCCAGCTCTGTACACTGACACCGGACTGATCCTAGCTCTGTACACTGACACCGGATTGACCCCAGCTCTGTACACTGACACCGGACTGACACCAGCTCTGTACACGGACACCGGGCTGACCCCAGCTCTGTACACTGACACCGGACTGACCTCAGCTCTGTACACTGACACCGGACTGACCCCAGCTCTGTACACTGACACCGGACTGTGAGACCGGACTGACCCCAGCTCTGTACACTGACACCGGACTGACCCCAGCTCTGTACACTGACACCGGACTGACCCCAGCTCTGTACACTGACACCGGACTGACCCAAGCTCTGTACACTGACACCAGCTCTGTACACTGACACCGGACTGACCTCAGCTCTGTACACTGACATCGGACTGACCTCAGCTCTGTACACTGACACCGGACTGACCTCAGCTCTGTACACTGACACCGGACTGACCCCAGCTCTGTACACTGACACCGGATTGACCCCAGCTCTGTACACTGACACCGGACTGACCCCAGCTCTGTACACTGACACCGGACTGACCTCAGCTCTATACACTGACACCGGACTGACCTCAGCTCTGTACACTGACACCGGACTGACCCCAGCTCTGTACACTGACACCGGACTGACCCCAGCTCTGTACACTGACACCGGACTGACCCCAGCTCTGTACACTGACACCGGACTGACCCCAGCTCTGTACACTGACACCAGCTCTGTACACTGACACCGGACTGACCTCAGCTCTGTACACTGACACCGGACTGACCTCAGCTCTGTACACTGACACCGGACTGACCCCAGCTCTGTACACTGACACCGGACTGACCCCAGCTCTGTACACTGACACCGGACTGACCTCAGCTCTGTACACTGACACCGGACTGACCTCAGCTCTGTACACCGACACCGGACTGACCCCAGCTCTGTACACCGACACCGGACTGACACCAGCTCTGTACACGGACACCGGACTGACCCCAGCTCTGTACACTGACACCGGACTGACCCCAGCTCTGTACACTGACACCGGACTGACCCCAGCTCTGTACACTGACACCGGACTGACCCCAGCTCTGTACACTGACACCGGACTGACCCCAGCTCTGTACACTGACACCGGACTGACCCCAGCTCTGTACACTGACACCGGACTGACCTCAGCTCTGTACACTGACACCGGACTGACCTCAGCTCTGTACACTGACACCGGACTGACCCCAGCTCTGTACACTGACACCGGACTGACCCCAGCTCTGTACACTGACACCGGACTGACCCCAGCTCTGTACACTGACACCGGACTGACCTCAGCTCTGTACACTGACACCGGACTGACCTCAGCTCTGTACACTGACACCGGACTGACCTCAGCTCTGTACACTGACACCGGACTGACCTCAGCTCTGTACACTGACACCGGACTGACCTCAGCTCTGTACACTGACACCGGACTGACCTCAGCTCTGTACACTGACACCGGACTGACCTCAGCTCTGTACACTAGCCACCAGATTGACCTCTACGCTGAAACTGGCTGTGATGTCTGCATGTTACATAGTGGTAACAATTTACAGATAGAAAGGACTACAGAATTACAGGCAACCTCTTATAGGCTCAAATGTATTAAGCCTTAACAAGAGATAAAGTGGCTGTGTGAAAAATGACAGGAAGCTGATTGGCTGGTACTTTACCTCTCCTTATGCGTCTCCACTTTATCTCTTATTAACGCTTAATACATTTGGGCCACAGTCTCTAAGCAATATCCTGATCACTTACTGTCCTCCGTACTATGCAATGACTGTGTGCGTCAATCAGACTTGTATTTATCCTTTTTTATTTCAAAATAAACCCAGATGTGAGGATCTTACCTAGATATACTTTTGCCTTTGTGTCCACCATAATATTTTTGCCGGGTGAACTTCCAGAGACCAGTTCCTCCCCGTCCACCTGAATAGAGCCAGCTTTCCCTTCCCTGGCAGGAAAAGACAGGTTATTATTAGGGAGCCACGAGGAATGGTGTCCGGCAACCCACCTCCAAGTTCCAACCACACATGACAAGAGGACAGATCTTCATCTCCCATCTGACTCCTCTAACCCTATGAGGAACCCTGTCCTGCACCCCACATAACAAGGAGAGATCTTCATCTCATATCTGACTCCTCTAACCCTATGAGGAACCCTGTCCTCCACCCCACATAACAAGGAGAGATCTTCATCTCCCATCTGACTCCTCTAACCCTATGAGGAACCCTGTCCTACACCCCACATAACAAGGAGAGATCTTCATCTCATATCGGAATCATCTAACCCTATGAGGAACTCTATCCTGCACCCCATATAACAAGAGGAGAGATGTTCATTTCATATCTGACCCTTCTCACCCTATAAGAAACGCTATCCTGCAACCCACATAACAAGGAGAGATCTTCATCTCCCATCTGACTCCTCTAACCCTATGAGGAACACTATTCTGCACTCCACATAACAAGAGGAGAGATCTTCATCTCATATCTGACTCCTCTAACCCTATGAGGAACACTATCCTGCAACCCACATACAGTAACAAGAGGAGAGATCTTCATCTCCTATCTGACCACTCTCACCCTATGAGGAACCCTATCCTGCACCCCACATAACAAGGAGAGATCTTCATCTCATATCGGGATCCTCTAACCCTATGAGGAACTCTATCCTGCACCCCATATAACAAGAGGAGAGATGTTCATCTCATATCTGACCCCTCTCACCCTATAAGGAACGCTATCCTGCAACCCACACAACAAGGAGAGATCTTCATCTCCTGACTCCTCTAACCCTATGAGGAACGCTATTTTGCACTCCACATAACAAGAGGAGAGATCTTCATCTCCTATCTGACTCCTCTAACCCTATGAGGAACCATATCCTGCAACCCACATAACAAGAGGAGAGATCTTCATCTCATATCTTGACTCCTCTAACCCTATGAGGAACCCTATCCTGCAACCCACATAACAAGAGGAGAGATGTTCATCTCCTATCTGACCACTCTAACCCTATGAGGGACCCTATCCTGTACCCCACATAACAAGAGGAGAGATCTTCATCTCATATCTGACTCCTCTAACCCTATGAGGGACCCTATCCTGCAACCCACATACAGTAACAAGAGGAGCGATCTTCATCTCATATCTGACTCCTCTAACCCTATGAGGGACCCTATCCTGCAACCCACATACAGTAACAAGAGGAGAGATCTTCATCTCATATCTGACTCCTCTAACCCTATGAGGGACCCTATCCTGCAACCCACATACAGTAACAAGAGGAGAGATCTTCATCTCATATCTGACTCCTCTAACCCTATGAGGGACCCTATCCTGCAACCCACATACAGTAACAAGAGGAGAGATCTTCATCTCATATCTGACTTCTCGAACCCTATGAGGAACGCTATCCTGCAACCCACATAACAAGGAGAGATCTTAATCTCCTGACTCCTCTAACCCTATGAGGAACGCTATTCTGCACTCCACATAACAAGAGGAGAGATCTTCATCTCCTATCTGACTCCTCTAACCCTATGAGGAACCCTCTCCTGTACCCCACATAACAAGAGGAGAGATCTTCATCTCCTATCTGACCACTCTAACCCTATGAGGAACCCTATCCTGCAACCCACATAACAAGAGGAGAGATGTTCATCTCCTATCTAACCACTCTAACCCTATGAGGGACCCTATCTTGTACCCCACATAACAAGAGGAGAGATCTTCATCTCATATCTGACTCCTCTAACCCTATGAGGGACCCTATCCTGCAACCCACATACAGTAACAAGAGGAGAGATCATCTCATATCTGACTCCTCTAACCCTATGAAGGACCCTATCCTGCAACCCACATACAGTAACAAGAGGAGAGATCTTCATCTCATATCTGACTCCTCTAACCCTATGAGGGACCCTATCCTGCAACCCACATACAGTAACAAGAGGAGAGATCTTCATCTCATATCTGACTCCTCTAACCCTATGAGGGACCCTATCCTGCAACCCACATACAGTAACAAGAGGAGAGATCTTCATCTCATATCTGACTCCTCGAACCCTATGAGGAACGCTATCCTGCAACCCACATAACAAGGAGAGATCTTCATCTCCTGACTCCTCTAACCCTATGAGGAACGCTATTCTGCACTCCACATAACAAGAGGAGAGATCTTCATCTCCTATCTGACTCCTCTAACCCTATGAGGAACCCTCTTCTGTACCCCACATAACAAGAGGAGAGATCTTCATCTCATATCTGACTCCTCTAACCCTATGAGGAACCCTATCCTGCAACCCACATAACAAGAGGAGAGATGTTCATCTCCTATCTGACCACTCTAACCCTATGAGGGACCCTATCCTGTACCCCACATAACAAGAGGAGAGATCTTCATCTCATATCTGACTCCTCTAACCCTATGAGGGACCCTATCCTGCAACCCACATACAGTAACAAGAGGAGCGATCTTCATCTCATATCTGACTCCTCTAACCCTATGAGGGACCCTATCCTGCAACCCACATACAGTAACAAGAGGAGAGATCTTTATCTCATATCTGACTCCTCTAACCCTATGAGGGACCCTATCCTGCAACCCACATACAGTAACAAGAGGAGAGATCTTCATCTCATATCTGACTCCACTAACCCTATGAGGGACGCTATCCTGCAACCCACATAACAAGAGGAGAGGTCTAGAAGCAAAGTCTATCCTTTCTCCTGTGCCGCAGGGTGAGATAGGTAGTCTTCTCTCAGGGGGATCCCAGGTTATGGCTGGTGTCCGTCTGGCCTTTCTGTGATTTCCCTACAGTTCTATGCCTAGCCTCTGTGATTGATGTTACCAGGCACAATTACATGGTAGTAGTAGAAGTGCTGAAAGCCAGGGGATAAAGACAAGGACAGCAATGTTGGATTTCTGACAGCAGCCGCAACCCCCATAGAGTTCTATGCTGGCGGCAAAGGTCTCAGATTTACCAATATCCCCAGCAGCTGACACCATCTGAAGATGACGTTAGTAACATAACATAGTAACATAGTTTTTGAGGTTGAAAAAATAAGAATTTACTCACCGGTAATTCTATTTCTCGTAGTCCGTAGTGGATGCTGGGACTCCGTAAGGACCATGGGGAATAGCGGCTCCGCAGGAGACTGGGCACAACTATAAAGAAAGCTTTAGGTCTAACTGGTGTGCACTGGCTCCTCCCACTATGACCCTCCTCCAGACTTCAGTTAGGACACTGTGCCCGGAAGAGCTGACACAAGAAGGAAGGATTTTGAATCCCGGGTAAGACTCATACCAGCCACACCAATCACACCGTATAACTCGTGATACAATACCCAGTTAACAGTATGATAACAACTGAGCCTCTCAACAGATGGCTCAACAATAACCCTTTAGTTAAGCAATAACTATATACAAGTATTGCAGACAATCCGCACTTGGGATGGGCGCCCAGCATCCACTACGGACTACGAGAAATAGAATTACCGGTGAGTAAATTCTTATTTTCTCTGACGTCCTAAGTGGATGCTGGGACTCCGTAAGGACCATGGGGATTATACCAAAGCTCCCAAACGGGCGGGAGAGTGCGGATGACTCTGCAGCACCGAATGGGCAAACTCTAGGTCCTCCTCAGCCAGGGTGTCAAACTTGTAGAATTTAGCAAACGTGTTTGACCCCGACCAAGTAGCTGCTCGGCAAAGTTGAAGAGCCGAGACCCCTCGTGCAGCCGCCCAAGAAGAGCCCACCTTCCTTGTGGAATGGGCTTTCACTGATTTTGGATGCGGCAGTCCAGCCGCAGAATGTGCAAGCTGAATCGTACTACAGATCCAGCGAGCAATAGTCTGCTTTGAAGCAGGTGCACCCAACTTGTTGGGCGCATACAGGATAAATAGCGGGTCAGTCTTTCTGACTCCAGCTGTCCTGGAAACATATATTTTCAGGGCCCTGACTACGTCCAACAACTTGGAAGCCTCCAAGTCATTTGTAGCCGCAGGCACCACAATAGGTTGGTTCAGATGAAACGCTGATACCACTTTAGGGAGAAACTGGGGACGAGTCCTCAATTCTGCCCTATCCATATGGAAAATCAGATAAGGGCTTTTACATGACAAAGCTGCCAATTCTGATACACGCCTGGCCGAAGCCAAGGCCAACAACATGACCACTTTCCACGTGAGATATTTCAAATCCACGGTTTTCAGTGGCTCAAACCAATGTGACTTTAGGAAATCCAACACCACGTTGAGATCCCAAGGCGCCACTGGAGGCACAAAAGGGGGCTGAATATGCAGCACTCCCTTAACAAAAGTCTGAACTTCAGGTAGTGAAGCCAGTTCTTTCTGGAAGAAAATCGATAGAGCCGAAATCTGGACCTTAATGGAACCCAATTTAAGGCCCATAGTCACCCCTGACTGTAGGAAGTGCAGGAAACGTCCCAGCTGAAATTCCTCCGTTGGGGCCTTCCTGGCCTCACACCACGCAACATATTTTCGCCATATGCGGTGATAATGGTTTGCGTTTACTTCTTTCCTAGCCTTAATCAGCGTAGGAATGACTTCCTCCGGAATGCCCTTTTCCTTTAGGATCCGGTGTTCAACCGCCATGCCGTCAAACGCAGCCGCGGTAAGCCTTGGAACAGACAGGGCCCCTGCAGCAGCAGGTCTTGTCTGAGCGGTAGAGGCCATGGGTCCTCTGAGATCATTTCTTGAAGTTCCGGGTACCAAGCTCTTCTTGGCCAATCCGGAACAATGAGTATAGTTCTTACTCCTCTTCTCCGTATTATCCTCAGTACCTTTGGTATGAGAGGAAGAGGAGGGAACATATAAACCGGCCGGTACACCCACGGTGTCACTAGAGCGTCCACAGCTATCGCCTGCGGGTCTCTTGACCTGGCGCAATACTTTTCTAGCTTTTTGTTTAGGCGGGACGCCATCATGTCCACCTGTGGCCTTTCCCAACGGTTTACAATCATTTGGAAGACTTCTGGATGAAGTCCCCACTCTCCCGGGTGGAGGTCGTGCCTGCTGAGGAAGTCTGCTTCCCAGTTGTCCACTCCCGGAATGAACACTGCTGACAGTGCTAACACGTGATTTTCCGCCCATCGGAGAATCCTTGTGGCTTCTGCCATCGCCGTCCTGCTTCTCGTGCCGCCCTGTCGGTTTACATGGGCGACCGCCGTGATGTTGTCTGACTGGATCAGTACCGGCTGGTTTTGAAGCAGGGGTTTTGCCTGACTTAGGGTATTGTAAATGGCCCTTAGTTCCAGAATATTTATGTGCAGGGAAGTCTCCTGACTTGACCATAGTCCTTGGAAGTTTCTTCCCTGTGTGACTGCCCCCCAGCCTCGAAGGCTGGCATCCGTGGTCACCAGGACCCAGTCCTGTATGCCGAATCTGCGGCCCTCTTGAAGATGAGCACTCTGCAGCCACCACAGCAGAGACACCCTTGTCCTTGGAGACAGGGTTATCAGACGATGCATCTGAAGATGCGATCCGGACCACTTGTCCAACAGGTCCCACTGAAAGGTTCTTGCATGAAACCTGCCGAATGGAATCGCTTCGTAGGAAGCTACCATTTTTCCCAGGATCCGCGTGCAGTGATGCACCGACACCTGTTTTGGTTTTAGGAGGCCTCTGACTAGAGATGACAGCTCCTTGGCCTTCTCCTCCGGGAGAAACACTTTTTTCTGTTCTGTGTCCAGAACCATCCCCAGGAACAGTAGACGTGTCGTAGGGACCAGCTGTGACTTTGGAATGTTTAGAATCCAGCCGTGCTGTTGTAGCACTTCCCGAGATAGTGCTACCCCGACCAACAACTGCTCTCTGGACCTCGCCTTTATCAGGAGATCGTCCAAGTACGGGATAATTAAAACTCCCTTCTTTCGAAGGAGTATCATCATTTCGGCCATTACCTTGGTAAAGACCCTCGGAGCCGTGGATAGACCGAACGGCAACGTCTGGAATCATGTACCACAAATCTGAGGTACTCCTGGTGAGGATGGTAAATGGGGACATGCAGGTAAGCATCCTTGATGTCCAGAGATACCATGTAATCCCCCTCGTCCAGGCTTGCAATAACCGCCCTGAGCGATTCCATCTTGAACTTGAATTTTTTTATATATGTGTTCAAGGATTTCAAATTTAAAATGGGTCTCACCGAACCGTCCGGTTTTGGTACCACAAACATTGTGGAATAGTAACCCCTTCCTTGTTGAAGTAGGGGTACCTTTACTATCACCTGTTGTGAATACAGCTTGTGAATTGCCTGTAACACTGCCTCCCTGCCTGAGGGAGTGGTTGGCAAGGCAGATTTGAGGAAACGGCGGGGAGGAGACGTCTCGAATTCCAGCTTGTACCCCTGAGATACTATCTGAAAAATCCAGGGATCCACCCGTGAGCGAGCCCACTGATTGCTGAAAAATTTGAGACAGGCCCCCACCGTCCCTGGCTCCGCCTGTGGAGCCCCAGCGTCATGCTGTGGACTTAGAGGAAGCGGGGGAGGACTTTTGCTCCTGGGAACTGGCTGTATGCTGCAGCTTCTTTCCCCTACCTCTGCCTCTGGGCAGAAAGGACGCGCCTTTAACCCGCTTGCCCCTATTGGGCCGAAAGGACTGTACCTGATAATACGGTGCTTTCTTTGGTTGTGAGGGAACATGGGGTAAAAATGTAGACTTCCCAGCTGTTGCTGTGGAAACGAGGTCCGAGAGACCATCCCCGAACAACTCCTCACCCTTATAAGGCAGAACTTCCATGTGTCTTTTGGAATCTGCATCTCCTGTCCACTGCCGAGTCCATAACCCTCTCCTGGCAGAAATGGACATTGCACTAATTTTGGATGCCAGCCGGCAAATATCCCTCTGTGCATCCCTCATGTATAAAAGTGCGTCTTTTATATGCTCTACGGTTAGCAATATAGTGTCCCTGTCTAGGGCATCTATATTTTCTGACAGGGAATCTGACCACGCAGCTGCAGCACTGCACATCCAGGCTGAAGCAATAGCCGGTCTCAGTATAACACCTGTGTGTGTATATATAGATTTCAGGATAGCCTCCTGCTTTCTATCAGCAGATTCCTTCAGGGCGGCCGTATCCGGAGACGGTAGTGCCACCTTCTTTGACAAGCGTGTGAGCGCTTTATCCACTCTAGGGGATGTTTCCCAGCGTGACCTATCCTCTGGCAGGAAAGGGTACGCCATTAGTAACCTCTTAGAAATTACCAGCTTTTTATCAGGGGAAGCCCACGCTTCTTCACACACTTCATTTAACTCCTCAGATGGAGGAAAAGCTACTGGTAGTTTTTTCTCTCCAAACAGAATACCCTTTTTTGTGGTACCGGGGGTAACATCAGAAATGTGCAACACATTTTTCATTGCCTCAATCATGTAACGTGTGGCCCTACTGGAAGTTACATTAGTCTCATCGTCGTCGACACTGGAGTCAGTATCCGTGTCGACATGTGTCTGCCATCTGAGGTAGCGGGCGTTTTAGAGCCCCTGATGGCTTTTGAGACGCCTGGGCAGGCACAGGCTGAGAAGCCGGCTGTCCCACATTAGGTATGTCGTCAAACCTTTTATGCAAGGAGTCGACACTGTCGCGTAATTCCTTCCACAGCACCATCCACTCAGGTGTCGACCCCGCAGGGGGTGACATCACATTTACAGGCATCTGCTCCGCCTCCACATAAGCCTCCTCATCAAACATGTCGACACAGCCGTACCGACACACCGCAAGCACACAGGGAATGCTCTGACAGAGGACAGGACCCCACAAAGCCCTTTGGGGAGACAGGGAGAGAGTATGCCAGCACACACCAGAGCGCTATATAACACAGGGATCCCACTATAAATGAGTGTTTTCCCTTATAGCTGCTTTTTATATATCAATATATATATATCTATCCTGCGCCTAAATTTAGTGCCCCCCCTCTCTTTTTTACCCTTCTGTAGTGTTCAGACTGCAGGGGAGAGCCAGGGAGCTTCCTTCCAGCGGAGCTGTGAGGGAAAAATGGCGCCAGTGTGCTGAGGGAGATGGCCCCGCCCCTTTTCCGGCGGACTTCTCCCGCTTTTTCTGGAATACTGGCAGGGGTATTTTTACATCTATATAGCCTCTAGGACTATATATGATGTAGATTTGCCAGCCAAGGTGTCATATATTGCCCTCAGGGCGCCCCCCTTCCCCCAGCGCCCTGCACCCATCAGTGACCGGAGTGTGAGGTGTACATGAGGAGCAATGGCGCACAGCTGCAGTGCTGTGCGCTACCTTGGTGAAGACCGAAGTCTTCTGCCGCCGATTTTCCGGACCTCTTCATGCTTCTGGCTCTGTAAGGGGAATGGCGGCGCGGCTCCGGGAACGAACACCAAGGTCGGGTCCTGCGGTCGATCCCTCTGGAGCTAATGGTGTCCAGTAGCGTAAGAAGCCCAAACTACCACCTGTTAGGTAGGTTCGCTTCTTCTCCCCTTAGTCCCTCGCTGCAGTGAGTCTGTTGCCAGCAGATCTCACTGTAAAATAAAAAACCTAAATATACTTTCTTTCTAGGAGCTCAGGAGAGCCCCTAGTGTGCATCCAGCTCAGCCGGGCACAAGATTCTAACTGAAGTCTGGAGGAGGGTCATAGTGGGAGGAGCCAGTGCACACCAGTTAGACCTAAAGCTTTCTTTATAGTTGTGCCCAGTCTCCTGCGGAGCCGCTATTCCCCATGGTCCTTACGGAGTCCCAGCATCCACTTAGGACGTCAGAGAAAAGACAAATTGTCCATAGAGTTCAACCGGTTAAAAATATTACAGTAGGAGATCACTAATTTTAACTTGAGTGAATGTTTAACCATTATGTCGATTCCTCTTATATATTTATTTTTTATTATTATTTTATTAGTGTAGTGCACGAGTTACCCACCATAACCCTGTATATCCTTATCCATTAGGAATTTATCTAGCCCATTCTTAAAATGACCGAGTCCGCCATTACTACTCTCTCAGGCAGGGAATTCCAAACACGTATTGTCCTTACTGTGAAAAAACCTTTCCGTCTCTGTGTGCGAATTCTCTTCCCTTCTAACCTAAGTGGGTGTCCACATGTCCTTTGTGGTGATCTTACCAAAAACAGATTTCCCGCTAGCTCTGTGTATTGTCCCCTTATATATTTGTAAATGTTAATCATGTCCCCTTTTAATTTTTTTTTTCCAGTGTAAACATGCCTAGCCTTGCAAGCCTTTCCTTGTATTCTAGCGTCTCCATCCCCTTAATAAATTTGGTCGCCCGTCTTTGAACCTTTTCTAGTTACAGAATATCCTTTTTGTAGTATGGTGCCCATAGTTGTGCATAGTATTCAAGACATGGCCTCACTAGTGATTTATATAATGAGAGTATAACACTCATCTCTTGCATCAATTCCCCGCTTTATGCATGCTAATACCTTGTTTGCCTGTTTTGCTGCAATCCTACTTTGGGTACTGCTGCTTAGTTTGTTATCTATGTCAACACCTAAATCTTTTCCAGTGCAGAATCCCCCAGATTCTCCCCATTTAGTATGTAGGTAGTATTTCTGTTCTTATTACCAAAGTGCATAACCTTACATTTGTCTATGTTGAACTGCATTCTCCATTTAGCTGCCCATGTTTCAAATCTAAATAAGTCGTTCTGTAGACACTCAGCATCCCCCTCCGAATTTATAACCTTACACAGTATGGTGTCGTCTGCAAAAATTTACACTGTATTCTCTAGATCTACTGCTAGATCATTTATGAAGATGTTAAACAATAGTGGTCCAAGTACAGACCCTTGTGGCACACCACGTAGTACTTCAGTCCAATTCGTAAATGTTCCATTTACCACCAGTCGCTGCTCCCTTTCATACAACCAATTTCTAACCAAAGTGCATATTGTGCTCCCTAGCCCCAGTTCTTGGAACTTATAAATAAGTCTCATGTGTGGTACTGTGTCGAAAGCTTTGGCAAAGTCTAAAAAGATTACATCCACCTCCTTACCCTGATCTAGGTTCACACTGTTTCATAAAAGCCTAGTAAGTTAGTTTGACATGATCTATCCTTCACAAATCCGTGTTGGTTTCTATTAATAACCTAATTGGTTTAGAGGAATTCCTGTATACTATCCAGTACTTTACCTACTATAGATGTAAGACTTACTGGTCTATAGTTACCCGTTTCAGATTTACTTCCCTTTTTGAATATCGGCACTACTTCCGCTATACGCCCGTCTTTGGGGACCATGCCTGATGTTCCCCGACAATGGCTGCAGCACATGCGTGGAAAATTTCAGAAGCCCCTGTCCCTGCAGGAGACTTCTGATACATTGGGGAGGTATATATGCCCCTTAGATGGTATCTGGATAATCTGTGACAGCGGCCTCAGATTTTACAGAAATGTTCCCCCCGAGTAGGGAGCAATGATCCTCCACAATGAGCCTGATCAATCCAGTAATATGGCTGCGAGGAACCGACCGCCAGACCCCATGTAACACCCAGATAGCAGGTTAGAACCTGCTGCCTCTCACCGGACGGCTGTGACTTTGTGCCATTCTCCATCATTGATGGGATCCTCTGTGATGATGTTGGCCTCGCCGCTGCCCAGCTGGTAGCTGAGGGGAACAGAGAAGGTTAGACAGGTGTGCAGTGTTGGTGTGGCCATAATTCTACTCCACAGAGGTGACATTCACCTGAAGACAAGGTGGCCATCCTTCAAACCGAGGCTGATAAAGTCCCTCTCTCTGCCTTTCTCTTTTTCCTCCTGCCAAAATAAAAAGACAGTCAGCCAGTGGTCTGCAATTACAGAAGAGGCCGAGGTCACTAGTGGAAGCGAATTGTGATTTACGCTGGAGATAGAGTTAATAAAGAGTCAACAGATACTAGCAGTACAGAGTCCTCAATGCATTACTGAAGCTTTCACCGGCCATTCATTGCGGGAAGTGAGAGGAGAGACAGGCAAGCAACATACATAGATCGCTGTTAGTGATCGCAGATATAATTACAGGAAGTGAGCGGAGAGACAGGCGAGCTACATACACAGGTCACTGTTAGTGAGCAGAGCTATAATTACGGGAAGTGAGCGGAGAGACAGGTGAGCTACATACACAGATCACTGTTAGTGAGCGCAGCTACAATTACGGGAAGTGAGTGGAGAGACAGGCGAGCTACATACACAGATCCCTGTTAGTGATCGCAGATATAATTACAGGAAGTGAGCGGAGAGACTGGCGAGCTACATACACAGATCGCTGTTAGTGAGCGCAGATATAATTACGGGAAGTGAGCGGAGAGACAGGCGAGCTACACACATAGATCGCTCTTAGTGAGCGCAGATAGAATTACGGGAAGTGAGCGGAGAGACAGGCGAGCTACATACACAGATCACTGTTAGTGAGCGCAGACAGAATTACAGGAAGTGAGCAGAGAGACAGGCGAGCTATATACACAGATCGCTGTTAGTGAGCGCAGATATAATTACGGGAAGTGAGCGGAGAGACAGGCGAGCTACATACACAGATCGCTGTTAGTGAGCGCAGATAGAATTACAGGAAGTGAGCGGAGAGACAGGCGAGCTACATACACAGATCGCTGTTAGTGAGCGCAGATAGAATTACAGGAAGTGAGCAGAGAGACAGGCGAGCTACATACACAGATCGCTGTTAGTGAGCGCAGATATAATTACGGGAAGTGAGCAGAGAGACAGGCAAGCTCCACACACAGATCACTGTTAGTGAGCGCAGCTATAATTACGGGAAGTGAGCGGAGAGACAGGCGAGCTACATACACAGATCGCTGTTAGTGAGCGCAGATAGAATTACAGGAAGTGATCGGAGATACAGGCGAGCTATATACACAGATCGCTGTTAGTGATCGCACATAGAATTACGGGAAGTGAGTGGAGAGACAGGCGAGCTACATACATAGATCGCTGTTAGTGATCGCAGATATAATTACAGGAAGTGAGCGGAGAGACAGGCGAGCTACATACACAGATCGTTGTTAGTGAGCGCAGATAGAATTAGAGGAAGTGAGCGGAGAGACAGGCGAGCTACATACACAGATCGTTGTTAGTGAGCGCAGATAGAATTAGAGGAAGTGAGCGGAGAGACAGGCGAGCTACATACACAGATCGCTGTTAGTGAGCGCAGATATAATTACAGGAAGTGAGCGGAGAGACAGGCGAGCTACATACACAGATCGTTGTTAGTGAGCGCAGATAGAATTACAGGAAGCGAGCGGAGAAACAGGCGAGCTACATACACAGATCGCTGTTAGTGAGCGCAGATAGAATTACAGGAAGTGAGCGGAGAGACAGGTGAGCTATATACACAGATCGCTGTTAGTGAGCGCAGATAGAATTACGGGAAGTGAGCGGAGAGACAGGCGAGCTACATACACAGATCGCTGTTAGTGATCGCAGATATAATTACGGGAAGTGAGCAGAGAGACAGGCGAGCTACATACACAGGTCACTGTTAGTGAGCAGAGCTATAATTACGGGAAGTGAGCGGAGAGACAGGTGAGCTACATACACAGATCACTGTTAGTGAGCGCAGGTATAATTACGGGAAGTGAGTGGAGAGACAGGCGAGCTACATACACAGATACCTGTTAGTGATCGCAGATATAATTACAGGAAGTGAGCGGAGAGACTGGCGAGCTACATACACAGATCGCTGTTAGTGAGCGCAGATATAATTACGGGAAGTGAGCGGAGAGACAGGCGAGCTACACACATAGATCGCTCTTAGTGAGCGCAGATAGAATTACGGGAAGTGAGCGGAGAGACAGGCGAGCTACATACACAGATCACTGTTAGTGAGCGCAGATAGAATTACAGGAAGTGAGCAGAGAGACAGGCGAGCTACATACACAGATCACTGTTAGTGAGCAGAGCTATAATTACGGGAAGTGAGCGGAGAGACAGGCGAGCTACATACACAGATCGCTGTTAGTGAGCGCAGATAAAATTACAGGAAGTGAGCAGAGAGACAGGCGAGCTATATACACAGATCGCTGTTAGTGAGCGCAGATATAATTACGGGAAGTGAGCGGAGAGACAGGCGAGCTACATACACAGATCACTGTTAGTGAGCAGAGCTATAATTACGGGAAGTGAGCGGAGAGACAGGCGAGCTACATACACAGATCGCTGTTAGTGAGCGCAGATAAAATTACAGGAAGTGAGCAGAGAGACAGGCGAGCTACATACACAGATCACTGTTAGTGAGCAGAGCTATAATTACGGGAAGTGAGCGGAGAGACAGGCGAGCTACATACACAGATCGCTGTTAGTGAGCGCAGATAAAATTACAGGAAGTGAGCAGAGAGACAGGCGAGCTACATACACAGATCACTGTTAGTGAGCAGAGCTATAATTACGGGAAGTGAGCGGAGAGACAGGCGAGCTACATACACAGATCGCTGTTAGTGAGCGCAGATAAAATTACAGGAAGTGAGCAGAGAGACAGGCGAGCTATATACACAGATCGCTGTTAGTGAGCGCAGATATAATTACGGGAAGTGAGCGGAGAGACAGGCGAGCTACATACACAGATCACTGTTAGTGAGCGCAGATAGAATTACAGGAAGTGAGCAGAGAGACAGGCGAGCTATATACACAGTTCACTGTTAGTGAGTGCAGATATAAGTACAGGAAGTGAGCAGAGATACTGGCGAGCTACATACACAGATCACTGTTAGTGAGTGCAGATATAAGTACAGGAAGTGAGCAGAGAGACAGGCGAGCTACATACACAGATCACTGTTATTGAGCGCAGATATAAGTACAGGAAGTGAGCGGAGAGACTGGCGAGCTACATACACAGATCACTGTTAGTGAGTGCAGATATAAGTACAGGAAGTGAGCGGAGAGACTGGCGAGCTACATACACAGATCACTGTTAGTGAGTGCAGATATAAGTACAGGAAGTGAGCAGAGAGACAGGCGAGCTACATACACAGATCACTGTTAGTGAGTGCAGATATAAGTACAGGAAGTGAGCAGAGAGACTGGCGAGCTACATACACAGATCACTGTTAGTGAGCGCAGATATAAGTACAGGAAGTGAGCGGAGAGACTGGCGAGCTACGTACACAGATCGCTGTTAGTGAGCGCAGATATAAGTACAGGAAGTGAGCGGAGAGACAGGCGAGCTACATACACAGATCACTGTTAGTGAGCGCAGATATAAGTACAGGAAGTGAGCGGAGAGACAGGCGAGCTACATACACAGATCACTGTTAGTGAGCGCAGATATAAGTACAGGAAGTGAGCGGAGAGACAGGCGAGCTACATACACAGATCGCTGTTAGTGAGCGCAGATATAAGTACAGGAAGTGATCGGAGAGACAGGCGAGCTACATACACAGATCACTGTTAGTGAGCGCAGATATAAGTACAGGAAGTGAGCAGAGAGACTGGCGAGCTACATACACAGATCGCTGTTAGTGAGCGCAGATATAAGTACAGGAAGTGAGCGGAGAGACAGGCGAGCTACATACACAGATCACTGTTAGTGAGCGCAGATATAAGTACAGGAAGTGAGCGGAGAGACAGGCGAGCTACATACACAGATCGCTGTTGGCGAGCGCAGATATAAGTACAGGAAGTGAGCGGAGAGACAGGCGAGCTACATACACAGATCGCTGTTGGCGAGCGCAGATATAAGTACAGGAAGTGAGCGGAGAGACTGGCGAGCTATGCAGATCGCTGTTACTGAGCGCAGATACAGTTAGGTGACAAGTGGCAGATAGAAGAGCGCTCCGCATGGAATGAATACAGTGGTTTAGTTACTATTTGCACTATATATACAACTGTTCACATGCAGGACATACTGTCATTAGTGTATACACCGCCATCACGCACATTATCACTGCGTCATGTTTTATCGTATCATACAATCATAACCGTTATCAGTCACACGTATGTCACAAGCAAATCACCCGCAACTGAACCCACTGCGGCAAATAACCAGTGACCCGTGGAGCTTCATCCTGCAGAGACTCTCACGACAAAGGCTCATCCAATGGGGTCATCTGCAGGGTGTGTGAGTGTAACGCTGCTGATTGGCCGGATTAAGAGTCCGGCCGAATCAATGCGAATATCCGGCTGTAATCGGAGACACCAGCGTCTATGGAGCCGCCCCTATCCGTCTGCCTATGGACGCAGCTTCTGTCCGTCACAGCGCCCATTTCCACCAGCCTTATCCTCCGTGCAGGAGATCAGTCTGACATCAGCCACATCTCTGTGTACGCACAACGTGGCACAGTCTGCAGCTCCGTCTACGTGCCCAGGGCACACGTATCTTACAAGTGAGCCCCAGTAACACCCGCTAAGCCGCAATGGGAGATGCAGCTGAGATGTGCATGTAGATACTCACCGTGGCGCATGCGCAGTGCTATAGATTGCAATATCCGGCGGCAGAACTCTGCGCTAGGCCCACCGTGCGCAGAATAACAAGCGAGCTGTATAGACACTCACCATTCCCTGCCACAGAATCACACCGTGTGTAGAAGTGGTGCGGACCTCCAGCTCAATGGTTTCTGGAGCGTCCGGGCGACTGAAACAAGAAAGCATTGCAGCTATTACTATAGCAGGTGGATGCAGGTGTATAATATATATATATATATATATATATCTATCTGTATAGAGGGGTCTTCCTACCTCCTGGGGAAGATTGGTCTTGGGAGGGCTATGAAAGAGTCATCAGAGAAGTAGGATCCGTAAACTCCTGGCGAGTCTGTAAAATAAGCGGACATGGAAAGAGAAGCTGATTGGCTGGAGTGTAGGAACGTTACCCTAATGAGCCAGTCAGTAGGAAGTCCACAAGGCAAGGCTTAATAGCCGATCCCAGCACTAGCAGTACCAGATGGGGGTAAGGAGGTATAATCATCCACAGAGCTAATATCTTATACTGTATCTGCATACATGTGACGTAGAGTTTTTATGTTATTACTATGTGACAACAATACCTAATCACGGTACTATCTGGCTAGAATAACGCATCATCGGAACATTCACTGGGACTCCTCAAATAATCAGTGACACGCTCCATACAGGTCAGTCTAAGAGACCGTAATATCCCAGTCACTTTCTAGTGGCACATATAGGAAAGAGAGAGAAAGGTAAAATAACAAAGTAAGTTGTGCATACAGTACCATTCCCCCCACTCCCTTCGTGCCCGCCGTCATCCAGATTGGCAGCTGGTGGGCCTGTACAAGTGCAAATAAGCTCGTTAAGACAACAACACAAACTTAGCCAAGCATCTAAACTACAAAACACACTACGGACACGATGATATGGCGCGCTCTGCCGGTACAGGTGATGGAAAGGCAAACATTGCTGACACAGGTGATGGGAATGTGTACAATGCTGACACAGGTGATGGGAATGTGTACATTGCCGACACAGGTGATGGAAATGTGTACATTGCCGACACAGGTGATGGAAAGGCAAACATTGCTGACATAGGTGAGGGAATGTGTACATTGCCGACACAGGTGATGGAAATGTGTACATTGCCGACACAGGTGATGGAAAGGCAAACATTGCTGACACAGGTGATGGGAATGCGTACACTGCTGACACAGGTGATGGGAATGCGTACACTGCTGACACAGGTGATGGGAATGTGTACACTGCTGACACAGGTGATGGAAAGATGTATATTGCCGTCACATGTGATGTAAATTTGTACACTGCTGACACAGGTAATGGAAATGTGTACACTGCTGACACAGGTGATGGAAATGTGTACATTGCTGACACAGGTGATGGAAAGGTGTACACTGCTGGCACAGCTGATGGAAAGGTGTACATTGCCGACACACGATGGAAAGGTGTACATTGCCGACACACATGATGGAAAGGTGTACATTGCCGACACATGATGGAAAGGTGTACATTGCCGACACACATGATGGAAAGGTGTACATTGCCGACACATGATGGAAAGGTGTACATTGCCGACACATGATGGAAAGGTGTACATTGCCGACACAGGTGATGGAAAGGTGTACATTGCAGACACAGGTGATGGAAAGGTGTACATTGACGGCACAGGTGATGGAAAGGTGTACATTGACGGCACAGGTGATGGAAAGGTGTACACGGCACAGGTGATGGAAAGGTGTACATTGACGGTACAGGTGATGGAAAGGTGTACACTACCGGCACAGGTGAAGGAAAGGTGTACACTGCCGACACAGGTGATGGAAAGGTGTACATTGACGACACAGGTGATGGAAAGGTGTACATTGACGGCACAGGTGATGGAAAGGTGTACACTACCGGCACAGGTGATGGAAAGGTGTACACTACCGGCACAGGTGAAGGAATGGTGTACATTGACGGCACAGGTGAAGGAAAGGTGTACACGGCACAGGTGATGGAAAGGTGTGCATTGACGACACAGGTGATGGAAAGGTGTACATTGACGGCACAGGTGATGGAAAGGTGTACATTGACGGTAAAGGTGATGGAAAGGTGTACACTACCGGCACAGGTGAAGGAAAGGTGTACACTGCCGACACAGGTGATGGAAAGGTGTACATTGACGACACAGGTGATGGAAAGGTGTACATTGACGGCACAGGTGATGGAAAGGTGTACACTACCGGCACAGGTGAAGGAAAGGTGTACATTGCCGACACACGTGATGGAAAGGTGTACATTGCCAACACACGTGATGGAAAGGTGTACATTGTCGACACACGTGATGGAAAGGTGTACATTGTCGACACACGTGATGGAAAGGTGTACATTGCCGACACACGTGTTAGAAAGGTGTACATTGCTGGCACAGGTGTTGGAAAGGTGTACATTGCTCACACAGGTGAGGGAAAGGTGTAAATTGCCGACACAGGTGAAGTAAATTTGTACACTGCTGAAACAGATGATGGAAGTGTACACTGCTGACATATGTGATGGAAATGTGTACATTTCAGACACAGGTGATGGAAAGGTGTACACTGCCGGCACAAGTGACGGCTGACACAGGTGATGGAGAGGTGTACATTGCCGAGACCAGTGATGTAAAAGTGTACATTGCTGACACAGGTGATGGAAAGGTGTAAATTGCCGACACGTGATGGGAATGTGTACATAGCCGACACAGGTGATGGGAATGTGTACATAGCTGACACAGGTGATGGGAATGTATACATAGCTGACACAGGTGATGGGAATGTGTACATTGCCGACACAGGTGATGGGAATGTGTACATTGCTGACACAGGTGATGGAAAGGTGTACATTGCTGACACAGATGATGGAAAGGTGTACATTGCCGACACAGGTGATGGAAAGATGTACATTGCCGACACAGGTGATGGGAAGGTGTACATTTCTGATATAGGTGATGGGAGTATGTACATTGCCGACACAGGCGATGGAAAGGTGTGCATTGCCGACACAGGTGATGGAAAGGTGTACATTGCTCACACAGGTGATGGAAAGGTGTACATTGCCGACACATGTGAAGTAAATTTGTACACTGCTGAAACAGATGATGGAAGTGTACACTGCTGACATATGTGATGGAAATGTGTACATTTCAGACACAGGTGATGGAAAGGTGTACACTGCCGACACAGGTGATGGAAAGGTGTACACTGCCGACACAGGTGATGGAAAGGTGTACATTGCCGACACAGGTGATGGAAAGGTGTACATTGCCGACACAGGTGATGGAAAGATGTACATTGGTGACACAGGTGATGTAAATTTGTACACTGTAGACACAGCTGATGGAAAGGTGTACATTGCTGGAAAGGTGTACATTGCCGACACACATGATGGAAAGGTGTACATTGCCGACACACGTGATGGAAAAGTGTACATTGCCGACACACGTGATGGAAAGGTGTACATTGTCGACACACGTGATGGAAAGGTGTACATTGTCGACACACGTGATGGAAAGGTGTACATTGTCGACACACGTGATGGAAGGGGTACATTGCCGACACACGTGATGGAAAGGTGTACATTGCTGACACAGGTGTTGGAAAGGTGTACATTGCTCACACAGGTGAGGGAAAGGTGTACATTGCCGACACAGGTGAAGTAAATTTGTACACTGCTGAAACAGATGATGGAAGTGTACACTGCTGACATATGTGATGGAAATTGTACATTTCAGACACAGGTGATGGAAAGGTGTACACTGCCGGCACAAGTGATGGCTGACACAGGTGATGGAGAGGTGTACATTGCCAGACCAGTGATGTAAAAGTGTACATTGCTGACACAGGTGATGGAAAGGTGTAAATTGCCGACACGTGATGGGAATGTGTACATAGCCGACACAGGTGATGGGAATGTGTACATAGCCGACACAGGTGATTGGAATGTGTACATTGCCGACACAGGTGATGGGAATGTGTACATTGCTGACACAGGTGATGGGAATGTGTACATTGCTGACACAGGTGATGGAAAGGTGTACATTGCTGACACAGGTGATGGAAAGGTGTACATTGCCGACACAGGTGATGGAAAGGTGTACATTGCCGACACATGTGATGGAAAGATGTACATTGCCGACTCAGGTGATGGGAAGGTGTACATTTCTGATATAGGTGATGGGAGTATGTACATTGCCGACACAGGCGATGGAAAGGTGTACATTGCTGACACAGGCGATGGAAAGGTGTACATTGCCGACACAGGCGATGGAAAGGTGTACATTGACGGCACAGGTGATGGAAAGGTGTACATTGACGGCACAGGTGATGGAAAGGTGTACATTGACGGCACAGGTGATGGAAAGGTGTACATTGACGGCACAGGTGATGGAAAGGTGTACATTGACGGTACAGGTGATGGAAAGGTGTATACTACCGGCACAGGTGAAGGAAAGGTGTACACTGCCGGCACAGGTGAAGGAAAGGTGTACACTGCCGACACAGGTGATGGAAAGGTGTACATTGACGGCACAGGTGATGGAAAGGTGTACACTACCGGCACAGGTGAAGGAAAGGTGTACATTGACGGCACAGATGATGGAAAGGTGTACACTACCGGCACAGGTGAAGAAAAGGTGTACATTGCCGACACACGTGATGGAAAGGTGTACATTGCCAACACACGTGATGGAAAAGTGTACATTGCCGACACACGTGATGGAAAGGTGTACATTGCTCACACAGGTGAGGGAAAGGTGTACATTGCCGACACAGGTGAAGTAAATTTGTACACTGCTGAAACAGATGATGGAAGTGTAAACTGCTGACATATGTGATGGAAATGTGTACATTTCAGACACAGGTGATGGAAAGGTGTACACTGCCGGCACAAGTAATGGCTGACACAGGTGATGGAGAGGTGTACATTGCCGAGACCAGTGATGTAAAAGTGTACATTGCTGACACAGGTGATGGAAAGGTGTAAATTGCTGACACAGGTGATGGAAAGGTGTACATTGCCGACACAGGTGATGGAAAGGTGTACATTGCCGACACAGGTGATGGAAAGGTGTACACTGCCGGCACAGGTGATGGAAAGGTGTACACTGCCGGCACAGGTGATGGAAAGGTGTACACTGCCGGCACAGGTGATGGAAAGGTGTACACTGCCGACACAGGTGATGGAAAGGTGTACACTGCCGGCACAGGTGATGGAAAGGTGTACACTGCCGGCACAAGTAATGGCTGACACAGGTGATGGAGAGGTGTACATTGCCGAGACCAGTGATGTAAAAGTGTACATTGCTGACACAGGTGATGGAAAGGTGTACATTGCCGACACAGGTGATGGAAAGGTGTACATTGCCGACACAGGTGATGGAAAGGTGTACATTGCCGACACAGGTGATGGAAAGGTGTACACTGCCGGCACAGGTGATGGAAAGGTGTACACTGCCGGCACAGTGCAGGGTATACAGATATGACATCACTACATGACTACAGTGAGGGACCGCTCTATGCGTCATCTTATATACCACGCGCGGAATCTCATCTACAGTACACCACTAAGGGGTCTATGTACTAAGCGTTGGACGGAGAGAGCGTACCAGCAGCAGTCAGGAGCGGATTGGCTGGTCCCAGGCTTAGTACATAGACCCCCCATGTCACTGGTATCTCCTGCTGGGCTACGCGGCGGGTATTCCTCACCTCGCTCACACAACGTTCCGGAGAAGCCCTCTGGGCAGTGGCATCGATTGTCCTTGCAGATGCCACCATTGATGCAGGGGTTGTGTATCTGGCAGCGATCCTCGTGTGAGTCACAGCGATCACCTAGAAGATGCAGAAAACATCGATGGCAGCAGTTCTGTGCACAGTCTGATCTGGGGGAGATCCCAGCAGCCGGATCTCAGTGCCGACGCTGATCGGGACGCACGGGCCCTACACACCGGCCGATAATAATCACAGATATGAACGAGATAACGTTCATATCATTCAGTGTGGAGGCACCAGCGATGAAAGATGTGCGGCCCCGCGCTCGTTCATCGCCGGTGCCCCGTCGCTTGTGCATGGAGGCCAATATGGACAATCTCGTCCACATTTGCCTGCACTGCTATGGAGCCGGGTGACGGGGTGAGTGAAGAAACTTCACTCCCCCCGGCACTGCCCCCCCGCCGGGTCGCCCGTCGGCCGTATCTGCTGTTGGGCAGCTCAGTGGCGGACCGCAAAGTGTGTAGGGCCCTTTACAGCACCAGTATACATCCCTATCCGCAGACGTTACTGGAGTTTGTGGTTCCTGGTTTATAGTAACACGTCACGGCTGGAAGTAGATGGCGACTATCAGTCTCACCTTTGAAGCCGTCGATGCACAGACACTGGAACTCATATTCTCCCGTTGGCATACAGCGCCCACCGTGCAAGCATGGCATCCGGTCACACGGGGAGTTATCGTAGCACTGACTGATAGTGTGGCTCTCCAGGAAACTGTAGGAGATATCCACTTTCTTCCCATTGATGGAAAACTGTAAGAAAGAAGATCAGATCCTTACATCCGGGGAGATATGACACGTGTCCAGCCTGAAGATCATTCCCTACTGTGTATCTCCTGCTAGAGGAGACCGGACCCTGTGACGCTGCAGATGTAACATGTCTGATGTGTCATTATCTGTGTAACATATACATTCCCTACTGTGTATCTCCTGCTAGAGGAGACCGGGACCCTGTGACGCTGCAGATGTAACATGTCTGATGTGTCATTATCTGTGTAACATATACATTCCCTACTGTGTATCTCCTGCTAGAGGAGACCGGGACCCTGTGACGCTGCAGGTGTAACATATCTGATGTGTCATTATCTGTGTAACATATACATTCCCTACTGTGTATCTCCTGCTAGAGGAGACCGGGACCCTGTGACGCTGCAGGTGTAACACGTCTGATGTGTCATTATCTGTGTAACATATACATTCCCTACTGTGTATCTCCTTCTAGAGGAGACCGGGACCCTGTGACGCTGCAGGTGTAACATGTCTGATGTGTCATTATCTGTGTAACATATACATTCCCTACTGTGTATCTCCTGCTAGAAGAGACCGGGACCCTGTGACGCTGCAGGTGTAACATGTCTGATGTGTCATTATCTGTGTAACATATACATTCCCTACTGTGTATCTCCTGCTAGAGGAGACCGGGGCCCTGTGACGCTGCAGGTGTAACATGTCTGATGTGTCATTATCTGTGTAACATATACATTCCCTACTGTGTATCTCCTGCTAGAGGAGACCGGGACCCTGTGACGCTGCCGGTGTAACATGTCTGATGTGTCATTATCTGTGTAACATATACATTCCCTACTGTGTATCTCCTGCTAGAGGAGACCGGGACCCTGTGACGCTGCAGGTGTAACATGTGTGATGTGTCATTATCTGTGTAACATATACATTCCCTACTGTGTATCTCCTGCTAGAGGAGACCGGGACCCTGTGACGCTGCAGGTGTAACATGTCTGATGTGTCATTACCTGTGTAACATATACATTCCCTACTGTGTATCTCCTGCTAGAGGAGACCGGGACCCTGTGACGCTGCAGATGTAACATGTCTGATATGTCATTATCTGTGTAACATATACATTCCCTACTGTGTATCTCCTGCTAGAGGAGACCGGGACCCTGTGACGCTGCAGGTATAACATGTGTGATGTGTCATTATCTGTGTAACATATACATTCCCTACTGTGTATCTCCTGCTAGAGGAGACCGGGACCCTGTGACGCTGCAGGTGTAACATGTCTGATGTGTCATTATCTGTGTAACATATACATTCCCTACTGTGTATCTCCTGCTAGAGGAGACCGGGACCCTGTGACGCTGCCGGTGTAACATGTCTGATGTGTCATTATCTGTGTAACATATACATTCCCTACTGTGTATCTCCTGCTAGAGGAGACCGGGACCCTGTGACGCTGCAGATGTAACATGTCTGATATGTCATTATCTGTGTAACATATACATTCCCTACTGTGTATCTCCTGCTAGAGGAGACCGGGACCCTGTGACGCTGCCGGTGTAACATGTCTGATGTGTCATTATCTGTGTAACATATACATTCCCTACTGTGTATCTCCTGCTAGAGGAGACCGGGACCCTGTGACGCTGCAGGTGTAACATGTCTGATGTGTCATTATCTGTGTAACATATACATTCCCTACTGTGTATCTCCTGCTAGAGGAGACCGGGACCCTGTGACGCTGCAGGTGTAACATGTCTGATGTGTCATTATCTGTGTAACATATACATTCCCTACTGTGTATCTCCTGCTAGAGGAGACCGGGACCCTGTGACGCTGCAGGTGTAACATGTCTGATGTGTCATTATCTGTGTAACATATACATTCCCTACTGTGTATCTCCTGCTAGAGGAGACCGGGACCCTGTGACGCTGCAGGTGTAACATGTCTGATGTGTCATTATCTGTGTAACATATACATTCCCTACTGTGTATCTCCTGCTAGAGGAGACCGGGACCCTGTGACGCTGCAGGTATAACATGTGTGATGTGTCATTATCTGTGTAACATATACATTCCCTACTGTGTATCTCCTGCTAGAGGAGACCGGGACCCTGTGACGCTGCAGATGTAACATGTCTGATGTGTCATTATCTGTGTAACATATACATTCCCTACTGTGTATCTCCTGCTAGAGGAGACCGGGACCCTGTGACGCTGCAGGTGTAACATATCTGATGTGTCATTATCTGTGTAACATATACATTCCCTACTGTGTATCTCCTGCTAGAGGAGACCGGGACCCTGTGACGCTGCAGGTGTAACATGTCTGATGTGTCTTTATCTGTGTAACATATACATTCCCTACTGTGTATCTCCTGCTAGAGGAGACCGGGACCCTGTGACGCTGCAGGTGTAACATGTCTGATGTGTCATTATCTGTGTAACATATACATTCCCTACTGTGTATCTCCTGCTAGAGGAGACCGGGACCCTGTGACGCTGCAGATGTAACATGTCTGATGTGTCATTATCTGTGTAACATATACATTCCCTACTGTGTATCTCCTGCTAGAGGAGACCGGGACCCTGTGACGCTGCAGGTGTAACATGTCTGATGTGTCATTATCTGTGTAACATATACATTCCCTACTGTGTATCTCCTGCTAGAGGAGACCGGGACCCTGTGACACTGCAGATGTAACATGTCTGATGTGTCATTATCTGTGTAACATATACATTCCCTACTGTGTATCTCCTGCTAGAGGAGACCGGGACCCTGTGACGCTGCAGATGTAACATGTCTGATGTGTCATTATCTGTGTAACATATACATTCCCTACTGTGTATCTCCTGCTAGAGGAGACCGGGACCCTGTGACGCTGCAGGTGTAACATGTCTGATGTGTCATTATCTGTGTAACATATACATTCCCTACTGTGTATCTCCTGCTAGAGGAGACCGGGACCCTGTGACACTGCAGGTGTAACATGTCTGATGTGTCATTATCTGTGTAACATATACATTCCCTACTGTGTATCTCCTGCTAGAGGAGACCGGGACCCTGTGACGCTGCAGGTGTAACATGTCTGATGTGTCATTATCTGTGTAACATATACATTCCCCTCTGTGTATCTCCTGCTAGAGGAGACCGGGACCCTGTGACGCTGCAGATGTAACATGTGTGATGTGTCATTATCTGTGTAACATATACATTCCCCTCTGTGTATCTCCTGCTAGAGGAGACCGGGACCCTGTGACGCTGCAGGTGTAACATGTCTGATGTGTCATTATCTGTGTAACATATACATTCCCTACTGTGTATCTCCTGCTAGAGGAGACCGGGACCCTGTGACGCTGCAGGTATAACATGTCTGATGTGTCATTATCTGTGTAACATATACATTCCCTACTGTGTATCTCCTGCTAGAGGAGACCGGGACCCTGTGACGCTGCAGATGTAACATGTCTGATGTGTCATTATCTGTGTAACATATACATTCCCTACTGTGTATCTCCTGCTAGAGGAGACCGGGACCCTGTGACGCTGCAGGTGTAACATGTCTGATGTGTCATTATCTGTGTAACATATACATTCCCTACTGTGTATCTCCTTCTAGAGGAGACCGGGACCCTGTGACGCTGCAGGTGTAACATGTCTGATGTGTCATTATCTGTGTAACATATACATTCCCTACTGTGTATCTCCTGCTAGAGGAGACCGGGACCCTGTGACGCTGCAGGTGTAACACGTCTGATGTGTCATTATCTGTGTAACATATACATTCCCTACTGTGTATCTCCTGCTAGAGGAGACCGGGACCCTGTGACGCTGCAGATGTAACATGTCTGATGTGTCATTATCTGTGTAACATATACATTCCCCTCTGTGTATCTCCTGCTAGAGGAGACCGGGACCCTGTGACGCTGCAGGTGTAACATGTCTGATGTGTCATTATCTGTGTAACATATACATTCCCTACTGTGTATCTCCTGCTAGAGGAGACCGGGACCCTGTGACGCTGCAGGTATAACATGTGTGATGTGTCATTATCTGTGTAACATATACATTCCCTACTGTGTATCTCCTGCTAGAGGAGACCGGGACCCTGTGACGCTGCAGGTGTAACATGTCTGATGTGTCATTATCTGTGTAACATATACATTCCCTACTGTGTATCTCCTGCTAGAGGAGACCGGGACCCTGTGACGCTGCAGATGTAACATGTCTGATGTGTCATTATCTGTGTAACATATACATTCCCTACTGTGTATCTCCTGCTAGAGGAGACCGGGACCCTGTGACGCTGCAGATGTAACATGTGTGATGTGTCATTATCTGTGTAACATATACATTCCCTACTGTGTATCTCCTGCTAGAGGAGACCGGGACCCTGTGACGCTGCAGGTGTAACATGTGTGATGTGTCATTATCTGTGTAACATATACATTCCCTACTGTGTATCTCCTGCTAGAGGAGACCGGGACCCTGTGACGCTGCAGGTGTAACATGTCTGATGTGTCATTATCTGTGTAACATATACATTCCCTACTGTGTATCTCCTGCTAGAGGAGACCGGGGCCCTGTGACGCTGCAGATGTAACATGTCTGATGTGTCATTATCTGTGTAACATATACATTCCCTACTGTGTATCTCCTGCTAGAGGAGACCGGGACCCTGTGACGCTGCAGGTGTAACATGTGTGATGTGTCATTATCTGTGTAACATATACATTCCCTACTGTGTATCTCCTGCTAGAGGAGACCGGGACCCTGTGACGCTGCAGGTGTAACATGTCTGATGTGTCATTATCTGTGTAACATATACATTCCCTACTGTGTATCTCCTGCTAGAGGAGACCGGGACCCTGTGACGCTGCAGATGTAACATGTCTGATGTGTCATTATCTGTGTAACATATACATTCCCTACTGTGTATCTCCTGCTAGAGGAGACCGGGACCCTGTGACGCTGCCGGTGTAACATGTCTGATGTGTCATTATCTGTGTAACATATACATTCCCTACTGTGTATCTGCTGCTAGAGGAGACCGGGACCCTGTGACGCTGCAGATGTAACATGTCTGATGTGTCATTATCTGTGTAACATATACATTCCCTACTGTGTATCTCCTGCTAGAGGAGACCGGGACCCTGTGACGCTGCAGGTGTAACATGTCTGATGTGTCATTATCTGTGTAATATATACATTCCCTACTGTGTATCTCCTGCTAGAGGAGACCGGGACCCTGTGACGCTGCAGATGTAACATGTCTGATGTGTCATTATCTGTGTAACATATACATTCCCTACTGTGTATCTCCTGCTAGAGGAGACCGGGACCCTGTGACGCTGCAGGTATAACATGTCTGATGTGTCATTATCTGTGTAACATATACATTCCCTACTGTGTATCTCCTGCTAGAGGAGACCGGGACCCTGTGACGCTGCAGGTGTAACATGTCTGATGTGTCATTATCTGTGTAACATATACATTCCCTACTGTGTATCTCCTGCTAGAGGAGACCGGGACCCTGTGACGCTGCAGGTGTAACATGTCTGATGTGTCATTATCTGTGTAACATATACATTCCCTACTGTGTATCTCCTGCTAGAGGAGACCGGGACCCTGTGACACTGCAAATGTAACATGTGTGATGTGTCATTATCTGTGTAACATATACATTCCCTACTGTGTATCTCCTGCTAGAGGAGACCGGGACCCTGTGACGCTGCAGGTGTAACATGTCTGATGTGTCATTATCTGTGTAACATATACATTCCCTACTGTGTATCTCCTGCTAGAGGAGACCGGGACCCTGTGACGCTGCAGGTATAACATGTCTGATGTGTCATTATCTGTGTAACATATACATTCCCTACTGTGTATCTCCTGCTAGAGGAGACCGGGACCCTGTGACGCTGCAGGTGTAACATGTCTGATGTGTCATTATCTGTGTAACATATACATTCCCTACTGTGTATCTCCTGCTAGAGGAGACCGGGACCCTGTGACACTGCAAATGTAACATGTCTGATGTGTCATTATCTGTGTAACATATACATTCCCTACTGTGTATCTCCTGCTAGAGGAGACCGGGACCCTGTGACGCTGCAGGTGTAACATGTCTGATGTGTCATTATCTGTGTAACATATACATTCCCTACTGTGTATCTCCTGCTAGAAGAGACCGGGACCCTGTGACGCTGCAGGTGTAACATGTCTGATGTGTCATTATCTGTGTAACATATACATTCCCTACTGTGTATCTCCTGCTAGAAGAGACCGGGACCCTGTGACGCTGCAGGTGTAACATGTCTGATGTGTCATTATCTGTGTAACATATACATTCCCTACTGTGTATCTCCTGCTAGAGGAGACCGGGACCCTGTGACGCTGCAGGTGTAACATGTCTGATGTGTCATTATCTGTGTAACATATACATTCCCTACTGTGTATCTCCTGCTAGAAGAGACCGGGACCCTGTGACGCTGCAGGTGTAACATGTCTGATGTGTCATTATCTGTGTAACATATACATTCCCTACTGTGTATCTCCTGCTAGAGGAGACCGGGACCCTGTGACGCTGCAGGTGTAACATGTCTGATGTGTCATTATCTGTGTAACATATACATTCCCTACTGTGTATCTCCTGCTAGAGGAGACCGGGACCCTGTGACGCTGCAGGTGTAACATGTCTGATGTGTCATTATCTGTGTAACATGTATATTCCCTACTGTGTATCTCCTGCTAGAGGAGACCGGGACCCTGTGACGCTGCAGGTGTAACATGTCTGATGTGTCATTATCTGTGTAACATATACATTCCCTACCGTGTATCTCCTGCTAGAGGAGACCGGGACCCTGTGACGCTGCAGGTGTAACATGTCTGATGTGTCATTATCTGTGTAACATATACATTCCCTACCGTGTATCTCCTGCTAGAGGAGACCGGGACCCTGTGACGCTGCAGATGTAACATGTCTGATGTGTCATTATCTGTGTAACATATACATTCCCTACTGTGTATCTCCTGCTAGAGGAGACCGGGACCCTGTGACGCTGCAGGTGTAACATGTCTGATGTGTCATTATCTGTGTAACATATACATTCCCTACTGTGTATCTCCTGCTAGAGGAGACCGGGACCCTGTGACGCTGCAGATGTAACATGTCTGATGTGTCATTACCTGTGTAACATATACATTCCCTACTGTGTATCTCCTGCTAGAGGAGACCGGGACCCTGTGACGCTGCAGGTGTAACATGTCTGATGTGTCATTACCTGTGTAACATATACATTCCCTACTGTGTATCTCCTGCTAGAGGAGACCGGGACCCTGTGACGCTGCAGGTGTAACATGTCTGATGTGTCATTATCTGTGTAACATATACATTCCCTACTGTGTATCTCCTGCTAGAGGAGACCGGGACCCTGTGACGCTGCAGGTGTAACATGTCTGATGTGTCATTATCTGTGTAACATATACATTCCCTACTGTGTATCTCCTGCTAGAGGAGACCGGGACCCTGTGACGCTGCAGATGTAACATGTCTGATGTGTCATTATCTGTGTAACATATACATTCCCTACTGTGTATCTCCTGCTAGAGGAGACCGGGACCCTGTGACGCTGCAGGTGTAACATGTCTGATGTGTCATTACCTGTGTAACATATACATTCCCTACTGTGTATCTCCTGCTAGAGGAGACCGGGACCCTGTGACGCTGCAGGTATAACATGTCTGATGTGTCATTATCTGTGTAACATATACATTCCCTACTGTGTATCTCCTGCTAGAGGAGACCGGGACCCTGTGACGCTGCAGGTGTAATATGTCTGATGTGTCATTATCTGTGTAACATATACATTCCCTACTGTGTATCTCCTGCTAGAGGAGACCGGTACCCTGTGACACTGCAGGTGTAACATGTCTGATGTGTCATTATCTGTGTAACATATACATTCCCCTCTGTGTATCTCCTGCTAGAGGAGACCGGGACCCTGTGACGCTGCAGATGTAACATGTCTGATGTGTCATTATCTGTGTAACATATACATTCCCTACTGTGTATCTCCTGCTAGAGGAGCCTGGGACCCTGTGACGCTGCAGGTGTAACATGTCTGATGTGTCATTATCTGTGTAACATATACATTCCCTACTGTGTATCTCCTGCTAGAGGAGACCGGGACCCTGTGACGCTGCAGGTGTAACATGTCTGATGTGTCATTATCTGTGTAACATATACATTCCCCTCTGTGTATCTCCTGCTAGAGGAGACCGGGACCCTGTGACGCTGCAGGTGTAACATGTCTGATGTGTCATTATCTGTGTAACATATACATTCCCTACTGTGTATCTCCTGCTAGAGGAGACCGGGACCCTGTGACGCTGCAGGTATAACATGCCTGATGTGTCATTATCTGTGTAACATATACATTCCCTACTGTGTATCTCCTGCTAGAGGAGACCGGGACCCTGTGACGCTGCAGGTATAACATGTCTGATGTGTCATTATCTGTGTAACATATACATTCCCTACTGTGTATCTCCTGCTAGAGGAGACCGGGACCCTGTGACGCTGCAGGTGTAATATGTCTGATGTGTCATTATCTGTGTAACATATACATTCCCTACTGTGTATCTCCTGCTAGAGGAGACCGGTACCCTGTGACACTGCAGGTGTAACATGTCTGATGTGTCATTATCTGTGTAACATATACATTCCCCTCTGTGTATCTCCTGCTAGAGGAGACCGGGACCCTGTGACGCTGCAGATGTAACATGTCTGATGTGTCATTATCTGTGTAACATATACATTCCCTACTGTGTATCTCCTGCTAGAGGAGCCTGGGACCCTGTGACGCTGCAGGTGTAACATGTCTGATGTGTCATTATCTGTGTAACATATACATTCCCTACTGTGTATCTCCTGCTAGAGGAGACCGGGACCCTGTGACGCTGCAGGTGTAACATGTCTGATGTGTCATTATCTGTGTAACATATACATTCCCCTCTGTGTATCTCCTGCTAGAGGAGACCGGGACCCTGTGACGCTGCAGGTGTAACATGTCTGATGTGTCATTATCTGTGTAACATATACATTCCCTACTGTGTATCTCCTGCTAGAGGAGACCGGGACCCTGTGACGCTGCAGGTATAACATGCCTGATGTGTCATTATCTGTGTAACATATACATTCCCTACTGTGTATCTCCTGCTAGAGGAGACCGGGACCCTGTGACGCTGCAGGTATAACATGTCTGATGTGTCATTATCTGTGTAACATATACATTCCCTACTGTGTATCTCCTGCTAGAGGAGACCGGGACCCTGTGACGCTGCAGGTGTAATATGTCTGATGTGTCATTATCTGTGTAACATATACATTCCCTACTGTGTATCTCCTGCTAGAGGAGACCGGGACCCTGTGACGCTGCAGGTGTAACATGTCTGATGTGTCATTATCTGTGTAACATATACATTCCCTACTGTGTATCTCCTGCTAGAGGAGACCGGGACCCTGTGACGCTGCAGGTGTAACATGTCTGATGTGTCATTATCTGTGTAACATATACATTCCCTACTGTGTATCTCCTGCTAGAGGAGACCGGGACCCTGTGACGCTGCAGGTGTAACATGTCTGATGTGTCATTATCTGTGTAACATATACATTCCCTACTGTGTATCTCCTGCTAGAGGAGACCGGGACCCTGTGACGCTGCAGGTGTAACATGTCTGATGTGTCATTATCTGTGTAACATATACATTCCCTACTGTGTATCTCCTGCTAGAGGAGACCCGGACCCTGTGACGCTGCAGGTGTAACATGTCTGATGTGTCATTATCTGTGTAACATATACATTCCCTACTGTGTATCTCCTGCTAGAGGAGACCGGGACCCTGTGACGCTGCAGGTGTAACATGTCTGATGTGTCATTATCTGTGTAACATATACATTCCCTACTGTGTATCTCCTGCTAGAGGAGACCGGGACCCTGTGACGCTGCAGGTGTAACATGTCTGATGTGTCATTATCTGTGTAACATATACATTCCCTACTGTGTATCTCCTGCTAGAGGAGACCGGGACCCTGTGACGCTGCAGGTGTAACATGTCTGATGTGTCATTATCTGTGTAACATATACATTCCCTACTGTGTATCTCCTGCTAGAAGAGACCGGGACCCTGTGACGCTGCAGGTGTAACATGTCTGATGTGTTATTATCTGTGTAACATATACATTCCCTACTGTGTATCTCCTGCTAGAGGAGACCGGGACCCTGTGACGCTGCAGGTGTAACATGTCTGATGTGTCATTATCTGTGTAACATATACATTCCCTACTGTGTATCTCTGCTAGAGGACGACCGGGACCCTGTGACGCTGCAGGTGTAACATGTCTGATGTGTCATTATCTGTGTAACATATACATTCCCTACTGTGTATCCCCTGCTAGAGGAGACCGGGACCCTGTGACGCTGCAGGTGTAACATGTCTGATGTGTCATTATCTGTGTAACATATACATTCCCTACTGTGTATCTCCTGCTAGAGGAGACCGGGACCCTGTGACGCTGCAGATGTAACATGTCTGATGTGTCATTATCTGTGTAACATATACATTCCCTACTGTGTATCTCCTGCTAGAGGAGACCGGGACCCTGTGACGCTGCAGGTGTAACATGTCTGATGTGTCATTATCTGTGTAACATATACATTCCCTACTGTGTATCTCCTGCTAGAGGAGACCGGGACCCTGTGACGCTGCAGGTGTAACATGTCTGATGTGTCATTATCTGTGTAACATATACATTCCCTACTGTGTATCTCCTGCTAGAGGAGACCGGGACCCTGTGACGCTGCAGGTGTAACATGTCTGATGTGTCATTATCTGTGTAACATATACATTCCCTACTGTGTATCTCCTGCTAGAGGAGACCCGGACCCTGTGACGCTGCAGATGTAACATGTCTGATGTGTCATTATCTGTGTAACATATACATTCCCCTCTGTGTATCTCCTGCTAGAGGAGACCGGGACCCTGTGACGCTGCAGGTGTAACATGTCTGATGTGTCATTATCTGTGTAACATATACATTCCCTACTGTGTATCTCCTGCTAGAGGAGACCGGGACCCTGTGACGCTGCAGGTATAACATGTCTGATGTGTCATTATCTGTGTAACATATACATTCCCTACTGTGTATCTCCTGCTAGAGGAGACCGGGACCCTGTGACGCTGCAGGTGTAACATGTCTGATGTGTCATTATCTGTGTAACATATACATTCCCTACTGTGTATCTCCTGCTAGAGGAGACCGGGACCCTGTGACGCTGCAGGTATAACATGTCTGATGTGTCATTATCTGTGTAACATATACATTCCCTACTGTGTATCTCCTGCTAGAGGAGACCGGGACCCTGTGGACGCTGCAGGTGTAACATGTATGATGTGTCATTATCTGTGTAACATATACATTCCT
Source organism: Pseudophryne corroboree (assembly GCF_028390025.1). Classification (NCBI taxonomy): domain Eukaryota; kingdom Metazoa; phylum Chordata; class Amphibia; order Anura; family Myobatrachidae; genus Pseudophryne; species Pseudophryne corroboree. Next base: position 5,847 of record NW_026968183.1, on the reverse strand, counting down.
TACTGTGTATCTCCTGCTAGAGGAGACCTGGACCCTGTGACGCTGCAGGTATAACATGTCTGATGTGTCATTATCTGTGTAACATATACATTCCCTACTGTGTATCTCCTGCTAGAGGAGACCGGGACCCTGTGACGCTGCATGGTGTAACATGTCTGATGTGGTCATTATCTTTGTAACATATACATTCCCTACTGTGTATCTCTGCTAGAGGAGACCGGGACCCTGTGACGCTGCAGGTGTAACATGTCTGATGTGTCATTATCTGTGTAACATATACATTCCCTACTGTGTATCTCCTGCTAGAGGAGACCGGGACCCTGTGACGCTGCAGGTGTAACATGTCTGATGTGTCATTATCTGTGTAACATATACATTCCCTACTGTGTATCTCCTGCTAGAGGAGACCCGGACCCTGTGACGCTGCAGGTGTAACATGTCTGATGTGTCATTATCTGTGTAACATATACATTCCCTACTGTGTATCTCCTGCTAGAGGAGACCGGGACCCTGTGACGCTGCAGGTGTAACATGTCTGATGTGTCATTATCTGTGTAACATATACATTCCCTACTGTGTATCTCCTGCTAGAGGAGACCGGGACCCTGTGACGCTGCAGGTGTAACATGTCTGATGTGTCATTATCTGTGTAACATATACATTCCCTACTGTGTATCTCCTGCTAGAGGAGACCGGGACCCTGTGACGCTGCAGGTGTAACATGTCTGATGTGTCATTTTCTGTGTAACATATACATTCCCTACTGTGTATCTCCTGCTAGAAGAGACCGGGACCCTGTGACGCTGCAGGTGTAACATGTCTGATGTGTTATTATCTGTGTAACATATACATTCCCTACTGTGTATCTCCTGCTAGAGGAGACCGGGACCCTGTGACGCTGCAGGTGTAACATGTCTGATGTGTCATTATCTGTGTAACATATACATTCCCTACTGTGTATCTCCTGCTAGAGGAGACCGGGACCCTGTGACGCTGCAGGTGTAACATGTCTGATGTGTCATTATCTGTGTAACATATACATTCCCTACTGTGTATCCCTGCTAGAGGAGACCGGGACCCTGTGACGCTGCAGGTGTAACATGTCTGATGTGTCATTATCTGTGTAACATATACATTCCCTACTGTGTATCTCCTGCTAGAGGAGACCGGGACCCTGTGACGCTGCAGATGTAACATGTCTGATGTGTCATTATCTGTGTAACATATACATTCCCTACTGTGTATCTCCTGCTAGAGGAGACCGGGACCCTGTGACGCTGCAGGTGTAACATGTCTGATGTGTCATTATCTGTGTAACATATACATTCCCTACTGTGTATCTCCTGCTAGAGGAGACCGGGACCCTGTGACGCTGCAGGTGTAACATGTCTGATGTGTCATTATCTGTGTAACATATACATTCCCTACTGTGTATCTCCTGCTAGAGGAGACCGGACCCTGTGACGCTGCAGGTGTAACATGTCTGATGTGTCATTATCTGTGTAACATATACATTCCTACTGTGTATCTCCTGCTAGAGAGACCCGGACCTGTGACGCTGGCTGCAGATGTAACATGTCTGATGTGTCATTATCTGTGTAACATATACATTCCCCTCTGTGTATCTCCTGCTAGAGGAGACCGGGACCCTGTGACGCTGCAGGTGTAACATGTCTGATGTGTCATTATCTGTGTAACATATACATTCCCTACTGTGTATCTCCTGCTAGAGGAGACCGGGACCCTGTGACGCTGCAGGTATAACATGTCTGATGTGTCATTATCTGTGTAACATATACATTCCCTACTGTGTATCTCCTGCTAGAGGAGACCGGGACCCTGTGACGCTGCAGGTGTAACATGTCTGATGTGTCATTATCTGTGTAACATATACATTCCCTACTGTGTATCTCCTGCTAGAGGAGACCGGGACCCTGTGACGCTGCAGGTATAACATGTCTGATGTGTCATTATCTGTGTAACATATACATTCCCTACTGTGTATCTCCTGCTAGAGGAGACCGGGACCCTGTGACGCTGCAGGTGTAACATGTCTGATGTGTCATTATCTGTGTAACATATACATTCCTTACTGTGTATCTCCTGCTAGAGGAGACCTGGACCCTGTGACGCTGCAGGTATAACATGTCTGATGTGTCATTATCTGTGTAACATATACATTCCCTACTGTGTATCTCCTGCTAGAGGAGACCGGGACCCTGTGACGCTGCAGGTGTAACATGTCTGATGTGTCATTATCTTTGTAACATATACATTCCCTACTGTGTATCTCCTGCTAGAGGAGACCGGGACCCTGTGACGCTGCAGGTGTAACATGTCTGATGTGTCATTATCTGTGTAACATATACATTCCCTACTGTGTATCTCCTGCTAGAGGAGACCGGGACCCTGTGACGCTGCAGGTGTAACATGTGTGATGTGTCATTATCTGTGTAACATATACATTCCCTACTGTGTATCTCCTGCTAGAGGAGACCGGGACCCTGTGACGCTGCAGGTATAACATGTCTGATGTGTCATTATCTGTGTAACATATACATTCCCCTCTGTGTATCTCCTGCTAGAGGAGACAGGGACCCTGTGACGCTGCAGGTGTAACATGTCTGATGTGTCATTATCTGTGTAACATATACATTCCCTACTGTGTATCTCCTGCTAGTGGAGACCGGGACCCTGTGACGCTGCAGGTGTAACATGTCTGATGTGTCATTATCTGTGTAACATATACATTCCCTACTGTGTATCCCCTGCTAGAGGAGACCGGGACCCTGTGACGCTGCAGGTGTAACATGTCTGATGTGTCATTATCTGTGTAACATATACATTCCCTACTGTGTATCTCCTGCTAGAGGAGACCGGGACCCTGTGACGCTGCAGATGTAACATGTCTGATGTGTCATTATCTGTGTAACATATACATTCCCTACTGTGTATCTCCTGCTAGAGGAGACCGGGACCCTGTGACGCTGCAGGTGTAACATGTCTGATGTGTCATTATCTGTGTAACATATACATTCCCTACTGTGTATCTCCTGCTAGAGGAGACCGGGACCCTGTGACGCTGCAGGTGTAACATGTCTGATGTGTCATTATCTGTGTAACATATACATTCCCTACTGTGTATCTCCTGCTAGAGGAGACCGGGACCCTGTGACGCTGCAGGTGTAACATGTCTGATGTGTCATTATCTGTGTAACATATACATTCCCTACTGTGTATCTCCTGCTAGAGGAGACCGGGACCCTGTGACGCTGCAGGTGTAACATGTCTGATGTGTCATTATCTGTGTAACATATACATTCCCTACTGTGTATCTCCTGCTAGAGGAGACCGGGACCCTGTGACGCTGCAGGTGTAACATGTCTGATGTGTCATTATCTGTGTAACATATACATTCCCTACTGTGTATCTCCTGCTAGAAGAGACCGGGACCCTGTGACGCTGCAGGTGTAACATGTCTGATGTGTCATTATCTGTGTAACATATACATTCCCTACTGTGTATCTCCTGCTAGAAGAGACCGGGACCCTGTGACGCTGCAGGTGTAACATGTCTGATGTGTTATTATCTGTGTAACATATACATTCCCTACTGTGTATCTCCTGCTAGAGGAGACCGGGACCCTGTGACGCTGCAGGTGTAACATGTCTGATGTGTCATTATCTGTGTAACATATACATTCCCTACTGTGTATCTCCTGCTAGAAGAGACCGGGACCCTGTGACGCTGCAGGTGTAACATGTCTGATGTGTCATTATCTGTGTAACATATACATTCCCTACTGTGTATCTCCTGCTAGAGGAGACCGGGACCCTGTGACGCTGCAGGTGTAACATGTCTGATGTGTCATTATCTGTGTAACATATACATTCCCTACTGTGTATCTCCTGCTAGAGGAGACCGGGACCCTGTGACGCTGCAGGTGTAACATGTCTGATGTGTCATTATCTGTGTAACATATACATTCCCTACTGTGTATCTCCTGCTAGAGGAGACCGGGACCCTGTGACGCTGCAGGTGTAACATGTCTGATGTGTCATTATCTGTGTAACATATACATTCCCTACTGTGTATCTCCTGCTAGAGGAGACCGGGACCCTGTGACGCTGCAGGTGTAACATGTCTGATGTGTCATTATCTGTGTAACATATACATTCCCTACTGTGTATCTCCTGCTAGAGGAGACCGGGACCCTGTGACGCTGCAGGTGTAACATGTCTGATGTGTCATTATCTGTGTAACATATACATTCCCTACTGTGTATCTCCTGCTAGAGGAGACCCGGGACCCTGTGACGCTGCAGATGTAACATGTCTGATGTGTCATTATCTGTGTAACATATACATTCCCTACTGTGTATCTCCTGCTAGAGGAGACCGGGACCCTGTGACGCTGCAGGTGTAACATGTCTGATGTGTCATTATCTGTGTAACATATACATTCCCTACTGTGTATCTCCTGCTAGAGGAGACCCGGTCCCTGTGACGCTGCAGATGTAACATGTCTGATGTGTCATTATCTGTGTAACATATACATTCCCTACTGTGTATCTCCTGCTAGAGGAGACCGGGACCCTGTGACGCTGCAGGTGTAACATGTCTGATGTGTCATTATCTGTGTAACATATACATTCCCTACTGTGTATCTCCTGCTAGAGGAGACCCGGACCCTGTGACGCTGCAGATGTAACATGTCTGATGTGTCATTATCTGTGTAACATATACATTCCCTCTGTGTATCTCCTGCTAGAGGAGACCGGGACCCTGTGACGCTGCAGGTGTAACATGTCTGATGTGTCATTATCTGTGTAACATATACATTCCCTACTGTGTATCTCCTGCTAGAGGAGACCGGGACCCTGTGACGCTGCAGGTATAACATGTCTGATGTGTCATTATCTGTGTAACATATACATTCCCTACTGTGTATCTCCTGCTAGAGGAGACCGGGACCCTGTGACGCTGCAGGTGTAACATGTCTGATGTGTCATTATCTGTGTAACATATACATTCCCTACTGTGTATCTCCTGCTAGAGGAGACCGGGACCCTGTGACGCTGCAGGTATAACATGTCTGATGTGTCATTATCTGTGTAACATATACATTCCCTACTGTGTATCTCCTGCTAGAGGAGACCGGGACCCTGTGACGCTGCAGGTGTAACATGTCTGATGTGTCATTATCTGTGTAACATATACATTCCCTACTGTGTATCTCCTGCTAGAGGAGACCGGGACCCTGTGACGCTGCAGGTGTAACATGTCTGATGTGTCATTATCTGTGTAACATATACATTCCCTACTGTGTATCTCCTGCTAGAGGAGACCGGGACCCTGTGACGCTGCAGGTGTAACATGTCTGATGTGTCATTATCTGTGTAACATATACATTCCCTACTGTGTCATCTCCTGCTAGAGGAGACCGGGACCCTGTGACGCTGCAGGTGTAACATGTGTGATGTGTCATTATCTGTGTAACATATACATTCCCTACTGTGTATCTCCTGCTAGAGGAGACCGGGACCCTGTGACGCTGCAGGTATAACATGTCTGATGTGTCATTATCTGTGTAACATATACATTCCCCTCTGTGTATCTCCTGCTAGAGGAGACCGGGACCCTGTGACGCTGCAGGTGTAACATGTCTGATGTGTCATTATCTGTGTAACATATACATTCCCTACTGTGTATCTCCTGCTAGAGGAGACCGGGACCCTGTGACGCTGCAGGTGTAACATGTCTGATGTGTCATTATCTGTGTAACATATACATTCCCTACTGTGTATCCCCTGCTAGAGGAGACCGGGACCCTGTGACGCTGCAGGTG
>NW_026968182.1:0-119922 GCF_028390025.1 Pseudophryne corroboree | reverse complement strand
TAGTAGTATTCAAGAATTGGTCGAATACCTTGTCTTCCGATATAGATATCTTGGAGAGATGGGATACTCCTTACGTTGGATCATATCAAGGACACTGCAGCATACTTACGACTGCAAGGGATATAGGACTCTTGAGTTCACGGGCCAATTTCATGGCAGTCTCGGATAGGAGGGCATTGTGGATTCACCAAGGGAATGCTGATGCTGACTCCAAGAAGAAAGGGAGTCTCTTCCCTTTGAAGGTGAAGCCTTGTTTGGCAACGGCCTAGTTAATTTGATCTCGGCAGCTCCCGCAGGTAAGTCAACCTTCTTGCCCTATGTTCCCTCTCAACGGATAAAGACGCATCATTGTCTAACGCAGTCATTTTGTCCCAATAGATATGCAAGAAGTTAAGATTCCCCTTTCTTTGCAGGTAGAGGAAGGAGAAGAGGGAAGAGGTCTGTAGCCTCTTCAAGATCGCAGGAGCAGAGATCGTCCTCTGCTTCTGCCAAATCCACTGCATGACGCTGGGGCTCTCTTGCAGGAGCCCACACCAGTGGGGGCACGTCTAAAACACTTCAGTCAGTTCTGGATTAATTTGGACCTGGACTCGTGGGTTTTACAAATAGTGTCACAAGGGTACAAACTGGGGTTTCAAGACGTTCCCCCTCACCGATTGTTCAAATCGGCCTTAGTCATCAGGGAGAAGGTTTTTATTCAAGCCTCTTCGTGCTCCCGAAGCCGGACGGCTCAGTCAGACCAATCTTAAATTTGAAATCCCTCAATTTCTACCTGAAGAAATTCAATTTCAAGATGGAATCTCTCAGGGTAGGGATCTCCAGTCCGGAGGAAGGAGATTTCATGGTTTTGGTAGACATAAGGATGCCTAATTACATGTTCCCGTTTAGCCACTGCATCAAGCTACCTAAGGTTTGCAATTCAGGATTGTCATTACCAATTTCAGACGTTGCCGTTTGGTCTGTCCACGGCTCCGAGGATTTTCCCCAGGGTGATGGTGGAAATGATGGTTCTCCTTCGCAAGCAAGGAGTCACAATTATGCAGTACTTGGATGATCTCCTGATAAAGGCGAGATCCAGGGACCAGTTGGTGCAAAACATCTACTCTCCCTGACAGTTCTTCAACAACATGGTTGGCTCCTAAACTTGCCAAAATCGCAGTTGGTCCCAATGACGCGGTTGTTGTTTCTGGGAGTCATACTGGACACAGAAGAGGCTTTCTTCCAGTGGAAAGGCTATGGAGTTCCAGAGTCTGGTCAAACAAATTCTGAAACCAGCAAGAGTGTTAATCCATCAATGCATTCTGTTGCTGGGGAAGATGGTTGCGGCCTACGAGGCCATTCAGTTTGGCAGGTTCCATGCCAGAGTGTTCCAGTGGGACCTGTTGGACAAGTGGTCCGGATCCCACCTACACATGCACCGGAGGATAATCCTGTCTTCCAAGACCAGAATCTTACTCCATTGGTGGCTGCACAGTTCTCACCTCCTAGAGGGGCGATGGTTCGGGATCCAGGACTGGATCCTAGGGACCATGGATGCAACCCTCCGAGGCTGGGGAGCAGTCACACAGGGGGAAAACATCCAAGGAAGATGGTCAAGTCAGGAAAGTTTTCTCCACATAAATGTTCTGGAGTTAAGGGCCATTTAATAACTGCAGACACAGTACGCACTGGGACGGGTGCCCAGCATCCTCTACGGACTAAGAGAAAAGGATTTACCGGTAGGTATTAAAATCCTATTTTCTCTAACGTCCTAGAGGATGCTGGGGACTCCGTAAGGACCATGGGGATAGATAGGCTCCGCAGGAGACATGGGTACTTTAAGAAAGACTTTAGTTCTGGGTGTGCACTGGCTCCTCCCTCTATGCCCCTCCTCCAGACCTCAGTTTGATACTGTGCCCAGTGGAGACTGGGTGCTTTTCAGGAGCTCTCCTGAGCTTTCTGACAGAAAGTATTTTGTTAGGTTTTTAATTTTCAGGGAGCACTGCTGGCAACAGACTCCCTCATCGAGGGACTGAGGGGAGAGAAGCAGCCCTACTCTCTGAGTTGCAAGGTCCTGCTTCTTAGGCTACTGGACACCATTAGCTCCAGAGGGATTGGTACGCAGGATCTCACCCTCGCCGTCCGTCCCAGAGCCGCGCCTCCGTCCCCCTTGCAGAGCCGGAAGATAGAAGCCGGGTGAGTATGAGAAGAAAAGAAGACTTCAGAGGCGGCAGAAGACTTCATGATCTTCACTGAAGTAACGCACAGCACTGCAGCTGTGCGCCATTGCTCCCATACACCTCACACACTCCGGTCACTGTAAGGGTGCAGGGCGCAGGGGGGGGGGGGGGGCACCCTGGGCAGCAATATAAACCTCTTTTTGGCAAAAATATAACACATATACAGCGGGGCACTGTATATATGTATGAGCCCCCGCCAATTTTACAGTTTAAGCGGGACAGAAGCCTGCCGCCGAGGGTGCGGGGCTTCTCCCTCAGCACTCACCAGCGCCATTTTTTCTTCACAGCACCGCTGAGAGGAAGCTCCCCGGACTCTCCCCTGCTTATACCACGGTAGACAAGAGAGTTGAAAAGAGGGGGGGGGGGGGCACATAATTTGGCGCAAATTACATGCTGCAGTACTACTGGGCAAACATTAAGTTACTGTGTATTCCTGGGTTATATAGCGCTGGGGTGTGTGCTGGCATACTCTCTCTCTGTCTCTCCAAAGGGCCTTGTGGGGAAACTGTCTTCAGAAAAAGCATTCCCTGTGTGTGTGGTGTGTCGGTACACATGTGTCGACATGTCTGAGGAAGAAGGCTATATTAGAGAGGAGCAGGAGCAAATGAATGTGGTGTCTCCGCCGACAGCTGATTGGATGGATATGTGGAATGTTTTAAATGCTAGTGTAAACTCATTGCACAAAAGATTAGACAAGGCTGAAGCTTTGGGACAGTCAGGGTCTCAACCCATGCCTGATCCTATGTTGCAGGGACTGTCAGGGTCTCATAAGCGCCCACTATCCCAGATTGTTGACACAGATACAGACACGGATTCTGACTCCAGTGTCGATTACGATGATGCAAAGTTACAGCCAAAATTGGCAAAATCCATTCGATATATGATTATGGCAATAAAAGATGTTTTGCACATCAGGGAGGAACCCCCTGTCCCTGACAAGAGGGTACATATGTACAAGGTGAAAAAGCCTGAGGTAACCTTTGAGGGGGTCACACGAGCTGAACGAGTTATGTGAAAAAGCTTGGGAATCTCCAGATAAAAGACTGCAGATTTCCAAAAGGATTCTTATGGCGTATCCTTTCCCATCAATGGATAGGTTACGATGGGAATCCTCCCCTAGGGTGGACAAAGCATTAACACGCTTATCCAAGAAGGTAGCCCTCCCGTCCCAGTATACGGCTACCCTCAAAGAGTCTGCTGACCGCAAACAGGAGATTACCCTGAAGTCCATTTATACACATTCAGGTACCTTACTCAGACCGGCAATTGCGTCGGCCTGGGTGTGTAGTGCTGTAGCGGCATGGACGGATACCTTATCTGTGGGGATGGATACCCTAGATAAGGATACTATTTTATTGACCCTGGGGCATATAAGAGATGCTGTCCTATATATGTGTGTATGCAAACTACAGGTGGTGCTGCAGGGCTCACACCCTTTTACTTGTCTTGTAGAGCAACTCTGGAGCTGTTTCTGGGTCCAGCTGCTGCAAGAAATCAGCTTGAATGCTTCAGGGGCTGGGGCATGGCCAACATGAGCCCACACTGATGGGGGGTGGGGGTGTATAAAGCGATTTAGGGGTCATCCAAGCGCAACCCCACAAAGGCCGCCATGCCCTGCGTGACCCTTTTCTCTTTTCATATGCAGACGAGGGTTGCAGCCAACTATGCCCACTGCTTGGATGACATCACTATATGCAAATCCATCTGCTGCAGGCCTTCCCCCAGGAATGCTTGCAGTAGTTGTTGCATTTGGTTTGTTGTTTGGGGGTGCTTCAGTATTAGGCAGCCTTCTGCCCTCCCACATTCGTCTGAAAATGTGTTCTCCCTGCAGTTGTTGTTCCCAGATGAGAGTTCCCTTGTGCTTCCTCAGTTGAATCTCCTTAACTTGACAGGGGTGTGCCCGAGCAGCCGCCCTCCACAGCCCTATCCCAACACATACTTATCTTGCATATGAGATCTCTTGATCATGAAGATAGTTCTCACAGGGTGAGGTTCATCCATTACATTTTAAAGTAGGAAGGTACAAATTACATATTCAAATTACATATATGTGCTGGATTCAAATGTTTTCCCCCCTTCCTTTCTCAATTGTGCCCATCAGCAGCTATTCTAATGTTGCTGCCAATGGGTGTGACGCATTCATTTCTTCTGTGGGGTACACTGGACTCCACAAGGATTCACATTGTATATGTACACCAGAGTAGGATCTTGATCTGAGGCACCAACAGGCTCAAAGCTTTTGACTGTTCCCAAGATGCTCAGCGCCCCCTCCTCTATAACCTCGCTTCCATGAACAGGGAGCTCAGTTTGTAGTTGGTGCCTTCAGTAGCAGGCCACTTAACAGGGGGCTGCCTCAGGCAGCCTATTCTTAGCTATTAATTTTGGCAAGAAAAGAAGAACTTTTTTTATAAGAATCTACAAGGGCTGCAGCAGGCTAGGTCTAATAGACCTCTTTACTGCAGCTCCATCACTCCCAGTGGCGCAGTATACTCCCGTGCCCCGGTTGCTGGGTCACTGCAGCGGAGGCTCCGGTTTCTTCCTAAGGTCAGTCACACACACACCGCCCTCCGGGATCACGAGGCCGCTGATGGGGGCGGGCCGTGTGCGCACTGGCGTGGACACTGATTACTGGGCAGCCGCTCCACTAGCCACCAGGGACAATTAAGGAGCACAGCTCTGGGGTTTTTTCTCCTATATTAACCCCATTTTGTACTACCCGCAGTGCATTGTGATAGGTAATAGGGCCTGATTCAGGTTGGATCGCAATCCAACTGCAAAAACTGCTAAGAGCATACGCATCCGCCTGCATTTTCTGCGGCACCCCGCAGATAATGCGATCACCTCTGCCTGTGAATCGGTGAAGGGGGGGGGGGGAGGGGGGTCAACAACACTCCATTTCCAAGTCGGAGATGGAGCGGTGCGGGGGCACGGTTTCAAAATGGGGTCGGCAACGGAGAAACAGGAGGCGTGGTCAGAGCAGCTGCATGACATCACATGGGCCGGACTCTGCCAGTGGAGCCCCAGCGTCATGAGGTAGATTTTGTAGAGGCCGGGGAGGACTTCTGTTCCTGGGAACTAGCTGTGTTGTGCAGCTTTATTCCTCTGCCCCTACCTCTGGCAAGAAAGGACGCACCTCGCACTTTCTTGTTTCTTTGTGACCGAAAGGACTGCATTTGATAATGCGGAGCTTTCTTATGCTGTGAGGGAACATAAGGTAAAAAATTTGATTTTCCAACTGTAGCTGTGCGTGTTAATGCTTTGTCCATCCTATGGGAGGATTTCCATCGTAACCTATCCGTTGATGGAAAAGGATACGCCATAAGAATCCTTTTGGAAATCTGCAGTCTTTTATCTGGAGATTCCCAAGCTTTTTCACATAACTCGTTCAGCTCGTGTGACCCCCTCAAAGGTTACCTCAGGCTTCTTTCCCTTGTACATATGTTCCCTCTTGTCAGGGACAGGGGGTTCCTCTGTGATGTGCAAAACATCTTTTATTGCCATAATCATATATCGAATGGATTTTGCCAATTTTGGCTGTAACTTTGCATCATCGTAATCGACACTGGAGTCAGAATCCGTGTCGGTATCTGTGTCAACAATCTGGGATAGTGGGCGCTTATGAGACCCTGACAGTCCCTGCAACATAGGATCAGGCATGGGTTGAGTCCCTGACTGTCCCAAAGCTTCAGCCTTGTCTAATCTTTTGTACAATGAGTTTACACTAGCATTTAAAACATTCCACATATCCATCCAATCAGGTGTCAGCGGAGACACCACATTCATTTGCTCCCGCTCCTCTCTAATATAGCCTTCTTCCTCAGACATGTCGACACACGTGTACCGACACACCACACACACAGGGAATACTTTTTCTGAAGACAGTTTCCCCACAAGGCCCTTTGGAGAGACAGAGAGAGAGTATGCCAGCACACTCCCCAGCGCTATATAACCCAGGAATAACACAGTAACTTAATGTTTGTCCAGTAGCGCTGCTGTATGTAATTTGCGCCGAATTATGTGCCCCCCTCTCTTTTCAACCCTCTTCTCTACCGTGGTATAAGCAGGGGAGAGTCCGGGGAGCTTCCTCTCAGCGGTGCTGTGGAGAAAAAATGGCGCTGGTGAGTGCTGAGGGAGAAGCCCCGCCCCCTCGGCGGCGGGCTTCTGTCCCGCTTAAACTGTAAAATTGGTGGGGGCTCATACATATATACAGTGCCCAGCTGTATATATGTTATATTTTTGCCAAAAAGAGGTTTATATTGCTGCCCAGGGCGCCCCCCCTGCGCCCTGCACCCTTACAGTGACCGGAGTATGTGAGGTGTATGGGAGCAATGGCGCACAGCTGCAGTGCTGTGCGCTACCTCAGTGAAGATCATGAACTCTGTGGAGCCCGTCTATCCCCATGGTCCTTACGGAGTCCCCAGCATCCTCTAGGACGTTAGAGAAACTAGGATTTTAATACCTACCGGTAAATCCTTTTCTCTTAGTCTGTTGAGGATGCTGGGCACCCGTCCCAGTGTGTACTGTGTCTGCAGTTATTAAATGGCCCTTAACTCCAGAACATTTATGTGGAGACAACTTTCCTGACTTGACCATCTTCCTTGGACGTTTTCCCCCTGTGTGACTGCTCCCCAGCCTCGGAGGGTTGCATCTGTGGTCCCTAGGATCCAGTCCTGGATCCCGAACCATCGCCCCTCTAGGAGGTGAGAACTGTGCAGCCACCAATGGAGTGAGATTCTGGTCTTGGAAGACAGGATTATCCTCCGGTGCATGTGTAGGTGGGATCCGGACCAATTGTCCAACAGGTCCCACTGGAACACTCTGGCATGGAACCTGCCAAACTGAATGGTCTCGTAGGCCACAACCATCTTCCCCAGCAACTGAATGCATTGATGGATTAACACTCTTGCTGGTTTCAGAATTTGTTTGACCAGACTCTGGATCTCCATAGCCTTTCCACTGGAAGAAAACCTCTTCTGTGTCCAGTATGTGTTATGATTCCAGCACTCTGGTCAGAGAAGATCTTATGGCAAGGACCGGAGCACTGGAACGGAATGCTGGGGAAGGGAGCAGGACAGGAAAATAGCCCCTGGCGCCCTAACTCTGTTGTCTCACCCGTGTTGTCAGAAATCCCCTGCGAGACTATGGTTTCTTGAGCCCTTGGCAGCCGCGTTTGAAGGGCGGATTATGTCTGCCCAACTTCGATGCCCCCCGGTCTTAATGAGAGACAAAGGGAAACCCGAGACAGGGTGATAACAAGAGGCCCTCTAACTAAACAACCAGGCCAGGGGCTAAGCAAACTCAAAACTATAATATGTGCGGAGAAACCGCCAGGAAAAAGGACAACCAAAATATCCACTTGTCCAATTCTCCTACCCGGCACCGCCGAGTACCAGAGAGGACTTGTGGAAGCGGAACCCTCCGCAAATGCTCCAAACACAAAATATAAAAGGTAAAGCGGCTGAGCCGCAACACACGGCAGAGCCGCAACTCACGAACACCACTGGATATAAAACGGTGATCAGTCAGGACTCCAGGGAACCAAACAACCTCTTGGGATGAGATGACAACTCCCGAATACCGGACTTCTGCGGACTGGAATGACCGGATACAGCAGGACTGGAAACAGACTCTCAGCAAACAAAGGCAGCATGCAGGAAGCTATTACCGGCATCTGTGAGAAGCCCTGGGAGTGTATTTAACAAGGAGTCCTCCAATCAGCTGCTAAAGGCTGATTAGAATAAATGCTGTGCAGCTGCCTTGCTGCACGGCCAGAGAGCAGGTGAATATCTTAATTTCCTAAAGCCTAGCAACGGGGAACGCGGTCCACCAGTGGCGTCCCCGTTGCTAGGGTCCGTGCGGCTCAGCGCGCCTGGCGTCTAGCGTTGCTAGGGAGCCGGCGGCTGTACGTGCACGGCATCTCTAGTTGCTAGGCGCCGGGCCGCGCAGACCATCAAGCGGACCCCGGCGCCTAACAGTACCCCCCCCTTGAGGAGGGGTCAAGGAACCCCTAAAGCCAGGTTTCTGAGGAAATTCCCAAAAAAATGCCCTCTTGAGCCTCGGGGCATGAAGATCCTTATCCAGGACCCAAGACCTTTCCTCCGGACCATAGCCTTTCCAGTGAACCAGAAAATACAGCCGATCCCGGGACAATTTGGAATCGAGAACCTTCTCTACCAAGAACTCCTGTTGTCCCTGTACATCCACTGGAGATCTACCCTGAGAGATCTTCCGAGGAAATCTACTGGAAGAAACGTATTGTTTCAACAGGGAACAATGAAACGTATTTCCAATCCTGAGAGATCTTGGTAAACGTAACCGAAAGGCAACTGGGTTGACTCTTTTAATAATAAGAAATGGCCAAATAAATTTGGGTCCCAGTCTAGCTGAGGATTGTCGAAGCCTGATGTTGCGAGTCGACAACCACACCCTATCTCCCACCTTAAAAGTGCAAGGACGTCGGAGCCTGTCAGAAAATTTCTTCTCTCGAAAGGCCGCTTTTCTGAGAGCAAGGTGCACCTTTTTCCAAATGGCTCTGAGATGGGAGGTTAAGGTAAGCGAGGAGACTGAGGAATGATGAAAAAAAGAATTAGCTCTGGGGTGAAAACCAAAAACTGAAAAGAATGGAGACTCTTTAGTGGAGGAATGACAAGAATTATTGTAAGCAAATTCAGCCAACGGAAGAAACTCGGACCAATCATTCTGGAGTTTGGCTGAATACAAGCGCAAATATTGTTTCAATGATTGGTTAACTCGTTCGGTTTGCCCGTTGGATTGTGGGTGGTAACCGGATGTTAACGACAATTTCATCTTCAATGAGGCACAAAAACATTTCCAGAATTGTGCGATGAATTGTGGACCCCGATCAGAAACAATATCAGTAGGTAACCCATGAAGCCTGAATACATGGCGGAGAAACAAAACTGCCAACCCTTGGGCAGAAGGCAATCGGGGAAGAGCAATAAAATGAGCCATTTTACTAAAACGGTCCACTACCACCCATATGACTCGGAATCCGGCTGAAAGGGGAAGGTCAACCACAAAATCCATGGAAATATGAGACCATGGCCTGAGAGGAACATTTAAGGGCATAAGTTGCCCGATGGGCAAGGAACGGGGAACCCTATGCTGTGCACAAACCTGACATGAATAAACAAATTCCTTGACGTCTTTAGAAAGACCAGGCCACCATACTGAGCGAGAGACTAACTCCAATGTCTTAGAGACTCCTGGATGCCCTGAAACTTTGTTATCATGGAATTCCGTTAAAACAGTAACTCTCAAAAACTCAGGGACGTAAAGACGACCAGCAGGAGTAATTCTAGGAGCTTGGTGTTGAAGCTGTTTTAACTGGGTAAATAAATCTTGTGTGAGGCCCGCCCAGATGACCGAAGATGGAAGTATGGGGGTAACAGGATTGTTATTGTGAACCGGAAGAAAGCTATGTGACAGGGCATCAGCCTTAGTATTCTTGGAACCAGGCCTGAAAGTGATTATAAATTTGAAACGCGTAAAAAATAATGCCCAACGTGCCTGCCGGGCATTAAGCCGCTTAGCCGATTCAATCTATTGCAGGTTCTTATGGTCAGTCAATACCGAAATAGTATGTTTTGCTCCCTCCAGCCAATGCCTCCACTCCTCGAAAGCCCATTTTACCGCCAGTAACTCCCGATTACCAACGTCATAGTTGGATTCAGCGGAGGAGAATTTCCTGGACATAAAGGCACAAGGATGTAACTCCAGAGACTCCGGATCCTTTTGAGAAAGGATAGCCCCCACTCCAACCTCCGAGGCATCAACCTCCACCACAAAGGGCAATTCCGGATTAGGATGTCTGAGGACTGGAGCCGAGACAAAGGCTTGTTTCAAGGCCCGAAAGGACAACTCAGCTTCACGCGACCAGTTGGTAGGATCCGCTCCTTTCTTTGTCAGAGCTACAATGGGAGCAACCAGGTCAGAAAAAGAATGAATGAACCTCCTATAATAATTCGCAAACCCTAAAAAACGCTTAATTGCTTTTAAATTGGTGGGTTGCGCCCAACTAAGGATGGCCTGGAGTTTCTTTGGTTCCATGTTAAATTATGTACCCTAAAAAAGATACTTCCGTGACATGAAACTCACACTTCTCCAGCTTGGCATATAAATGATTCTCACATAAATTTTGAAGAACCAGACGCACCTGGGTAACATGTTGTTCCATTGATTTAGAAAAAATCAGGATGTCGTCTAAGTAAACGACCACGAATTTCCCTAGGAAGTCACGGAGCACATCGTTAATGAGGTCTTGAAAAACTGCCGGAGCATTGGACAGGCCGAACGGCATCACCAGGTATTCGTAGTGACCCGACTGAGTACTGAAGGCCGTTTTCCACTCATCTCCAGATTTAATTCGGATGAGGTTGTACGCTCCTCTAAGGTCAATTTTAGAAAAAATCACAGCAGAACGTAACTGATCAAAGAGTACAGAAATCAACGGCAAAGGATAGGTGTTTTTAACTGAGATCTTATTCAGGGCTCTAAAATCAATGCAAGGTCTAAGCGAGCCATCCTTTTTCTCCACAAAGAAGAAGCCTGCACTTAAAGGAGATTTTGATGGTCTAATAAATCCTTTCTCAAGGCTCTCCTTTACATAATCATTCATAGTCGCAGTTTCTGGCCCGGATAATGCATATAATCTTCCCTTTGGCAATGCGGCACCAGGAATTAACTCAATAGCACAATCATAAGGCCGATGGGGAGGCAGAATGTCCGCATTGCCTTTGGAGAAAACATCAGCAAACTCCTGGTATTCCACCGGAATGAGTTCTGGAATGATAGCTGCTACTCTGACTGGAAACGTGATACATTCCTTATCACAAAAAGTACCCCAATGTGAAATCTCCCCCGACCGCCAATCAATGGTGGGATTATGAAAGGCCAGCCAAGGGTGACCCAGAACAACTGGAACTGCTGGGCAATGTGTAAGAAAGAACTCGATTTTCTCGGAATGTAGAGCTCCTACTGTAAGTAGTACAGGGGGTGTACGGAGAGAAATAATCCCATTAGACAGCGGACTCCCATCTAAGCCATGCATGGTGACACACCTACCCAAAGGTAACTGAGGAATGCCTAAGGCCTTAGCCCAAGTTAAATCCATAAAGTTTCCTGCAGCTCCACTGTCAACAAAAGCCGACACCAAAGAACTGAGGCTGCCAAAGGAAACTTTAACTGGGACTAAAAGGGAGTTATTCGAGGAGATAAGCTGCAGACCTAGGTGAACCCCCTCACAATTCACCTGGTCAAAGCGTTTCCCGACTTGTTTGGACAATTACGAGCAAAATGTCCCTTACCCCCACAGTACAGACAAAGACCAGAATTTTGCCTTCTGGCTCTTTCTTCAGGAGACAGCCGGGAGAGACCCATCTGCATGGTCTCCTCTACGTCTTCAGGAATGGAATATACACACGGACTTGACCTTACAGGTGCTCCTTTTTCAGCCCTCCGCTCTCTGAGACGACGATCAATCTTAATAGAAAGCTCCATGAGTTTATCGAGAGTCTCAGGAGCGGGGTACTGAAGGAGACTGTCTTTTATAGACTCTGATAAGCCGAGGCGAAACTGACTGCGCAGGGCTGGGTCATTCCAGCCACAGTCGTTCGACCAACGGCGAAACTCCGTACAATAAACCTCTGCAGGATTTCTACCCTGTCTGAGAGCGCGCAACTGACTTTCAGCGGACGCCTCTCTATCAGGGTCATCATACAAGAGCCCTAAAGACTCAAAAAAAGCGTCAATTGACAACAATGCCGGATCCTCTGCTCTTAAACCAAATGCCCAGGTCTGAGGATCCCCCTGGAGCAAAGAAATAATAAACCCGACCCGCTGAGATTCAGTACCCGAGGAAGTCGGTCTTAAACGAAAATAAAGTTTACAGGATTCTTAAAAATTAAAAAACTCTTTTCTATCACCAGAAAAACGGTCAGGCAAATGCATCTTTGGTTCAGGGACTACCCTTGGGGAAGCTCGCAAAAGATCTTCCTGCGACTTCACCCGAAGAAAAAGATCCTGAACCATCTGAGTAAGTTCTTGAATCTGGCTGACTAAGAGCTGACCAGGATTTGGCCCTAAACCTGTTGGATTCATGAGGCCGATAAACTCTCACAAAACTGAATGAGAAAAAATTAAACCCCGTTTAATTTTAAGTTTTGGTATGGCCGGTAATAATGTTATGATTCCAGCACTCTGGTCAGAGAAGATCTTATGGCAAGGACTGGAGCACTGGAACGGAATGCTGGGGAAGGGAGCAGGACAGGAAAATAGCCCCTGGCGCCCTAACTCTGTTGTCTCACCCATGTTGTCAGAAATCCCCTGCGAGACTATGGTTTCTTGAGCCCTTGGCAGCCGCGTTTGAAGGGCGGATTATGTCTGCCCAACTTCGATGCCCCCCGGTCTTAATGAGAGACAAAGGGAAACCTGAGACAGGGTGATAACAAGAGGCCCTCTAACTAAACAACCAGGCCAGGGGCTAAGCAAACTCAAAACTATAATATGTGCGGAGAAACCGCCAGGAAAAAGGACAACCAAAATATCCACTTGTCCAATTCTCCTACCCGGCACCGCCAAGTACCAGAGAGGACTTGTGGAAGCGGAACCCTCCGCAAATGCTCCAAACACAAAATATAAAAGGTAAAGCGGCTGAGCCGCAACACACGGCAGAGCCGCAACTCACGAACACCACTGGATATAAAACGGTGATCAGTCAGGACTCCAGGGAACCAAACGACCTCTTGGGATGAGATGACAACTCCCGAATACCGGACTTCTGCGGACTGGAATGACCGGATACAGCAGGACTGGAAACAGACTCTCAGCAAACAAAGGCAGCATGCAGGAAGCTATTACCGGCGTCTGTGAGAAGCCCTGGGAGTGTATTTAACAAGGAGTCCTCCAATCAGCTGCTAAAGGCTGATTAGAATAAATGCCGTGCAGCTGCCTTGCTGCACGGCCAGAGAGCAGGTGAATATCTTAATTTCCTAAAGCCTAGCAACGGGGAACGCGGTCCGCCAGTGGCGTCCCCGTTGCTAGGGTCCGTGCGGCTCAGCGCACCCGGCGTCTAGCGTTGCTAGGGAGCCGGCGGCTGTACGTGCACGGCGTCTCTAGTTGCTAGGCGCCGGGCCGCGCAGACCATCAAGCGGACCCCGGCGCCTAACAGTATGACTCCCAAAAACAACAACCGCGTCATTGGGACCAACTGCGATTTTGGCAAGTTTAGGAGCCAACCATGTTGTTGAAGAACTGTCAGGGAGAGTGCAATGTTTTGCACCAACTGGTCCCTGGATCTCGCCTTTATCAGGAGATCATCCAAGTACGGGATAATTGTGACTCCTTGCTTGCGAAGGAGAACCATAATTTCCGCCATCACCCTGGTGAAAATCCTCGGAGCCGTGGACAGACCAAACGGCAATGTCTGAAATTGGTCATGACAATCCTGAATTGCAAACCTTAGGTAGCTTGAGGCAGTGGCTAAATGGGAACATGTAAGTAGGCATCCTTTATGTCTACCAAAACCATGAAATCTCCGTCCTCCGGACTGGAGATCACTGCCCTGAGAAATTCCATCTTGAAATTGAATTTCTTTAGGAAGAAATTGAGGGATTTCAGATTTAAGATTGGTCTGACTGAGCCGTCCGGCTTCGGGACCACGAAGAGGCTTGAATAAAAACCTTCTCCCTGCTGACTAAGGCCAATTTGAACAATCGGTGAGGGGGAACGTCTTGAAACCCCAGTTTGTACCCTTGGGACACTATTTGTAAAACCCACGAGTCCAGGTCCGAATGAATCCAGAACTGACTGAAGAGTTTTAGACGTGCCCCCACTGGTGTGGGCTCCTGCAAGAAAGCCCCAGTGTCATGCAGTGGATTTGGCAGAAGCAGAGGACAATCTCTGGTCCTGCGATCTTGAAGAGGCTACAGACCTCTTCCTTTTCCTTCCTCTACCTGCAAAGAAAGGGGAATCTAAACTTCTTGCATATCTATTGGGCCAAAATGACTGCGGTAGATAATGATGCGTCTTCATCCGTTGACAGGGAACATAGGGCAAGAAGGTTGACTTACCATTGAAATGAGGATGCATCTTGCTGCCTTTCCAATGAAGCAAGTTTAATTTAGTAATAGGTGAAAAACCATCCTTACAAAGGTGTTAATCAGAGACTTGGCTTTGTGGACACTTTTCAGAGAACAAATTTGTTAGCATAAAAATAAAGCCAGAAAATGAAGAGCTGTTTAATCACTCAATTGGATTTTTCTGCCAGCATATTTTTTTTCTCTGGTCCAATGGTGTAGGCTGTGCAAAGCCATTTGGCTGTGCATTTATTGATCTAAGCGTGCATTTTTATCAAAGCGTGATAAAATTGACACATAACAGCAGTGTTCAATCAGCGTTCAATCGAAGTGAAAAAAAAGGAAAACAGAAGCACACCAATCTAACAAAACAAAGAAAACTGAAGAACTAATAACAAATGTGAGTCACTTACTGCTCAATGCCAAGAGTTTCACGTGCTGGGTGTCATGCTCATTGCCAGGGGTTTCACTCTCTGGGTGTCATGCTCATTGCCAGGGGGAACGCAGTAGGGGGTGTTATATAGTAAGCACCACTATGGCATAGTATATAGCATTATATATATTGTGAGCACTGGTGATGTTGAGTGCAGTAGAGCTGCTGCTGGGTAATTACAATTTACTACAACCACCAATATATTCTGCTGCACTATATATATGCAAAGCTAATTCTGCTGGGTAATTACAATTGACTACAACCACCAATATATTCTGCTGCACTATATCTATATTTGCAAAGCTAATTCTGCTGGGTAATTACAATTGACTACAACCACCAATATATTCTGCTGCACTATATCTATATATGAAAAGCTAATTCTGCTGAGTAATTACAATTGACTACAACCACCAATATATTCTGCTGCACTATATCTATATATGCAAAGCTAATTCTGCTGGGTAATGCAAATTGAAACATTATTGCATAGTATGCGATTTTTAAGTACTTTTTTAAAGTTTTGAATGATATAGACCCAGTTTAATCTTTGTGGAATGCCTGGTTGTTGTTTTTAAGGTAATTTATTGCCTGGCATTTGAGGGGGTGGGGTGTGGTTACAGATTTCAATTATTGGTTTCACTTGTAATAGTCTTCTACTTAAGTCCAATGGTGTAGGCTGTGCAAAGCCGTTTGGCTGTGCATTTATTGATCCAAGCGTGCATTTTTATCAAAGCGTGATAAAATTGACACATAACAGCAGCGTTCAATCAGCGTTAATTTATCTTCAGCTGATATCGATTGTGAATTGACGTTTCTTCTCTTCTTGTCACCTACAGGTAATTACAATTGACTACAACCACCAATATATTCTGCTGCACTATATCTATATATGCAAAGCTAATTCTGCTGGGTAATGCAAATTGAAACATTATTGCATAGTATGTGATTTTTAAGTACTTTTTTAAAGTTTTGAATGATATAGACCCAGTTTAATCTTTGTGGAATGCCTGGTTGTTGTTTTTAAGGTAATTTATTGCCTGGCATTAGAGGGGGTGGGGTGTGGTTACAGATTTCAATTATTGGTTTCACTTGTAATAGTCTTCTACTTAAGTCCAATGGTGTAGGCTGTGCAAAGCCGTTTGGCTGTGCATTTATTGATCTAAGCGTGCATTTTTATCAAAGCGTGATAAAATTGACACATAACAGCAGCGTTCAATCAGCGTTAATTTATCTTCAGCTGATATCGATTGTGAATTGACGTTTCTTCTCTTCTTGTCACCTACAGGTAATTACAATTGACTACAACCACCAATATATTCTGCTGCACTATATCTATATATGCAAAGCTAATTCTGCTGGGTTATGCAAATTGAAACATTATTGCATAGTATGTGATTTTGAAGTACTTTTTTAAAGTTTTGAATGATATAGACCCAGTTTAATCTTTGTGGAATGCCTGGTTGTTGTTTTTAAGGTAATTTATTGCCTGGCATTTGAGGGGGTGGGGTGTGGTTACAGATTTCAATTATTGGTTTCACTTGTAATAGTCTTCTACTTAAGTCCAATGGTGTAGGCTGTGCAAAGCCATTTGGCTGTGCATTTATTGATCTAAGCGTGCATTTTTATCAAAGCGTGATAAAATTGACACATAACAGCAGTGTTCAATCAGCGTTCAATCGAAGTGAAAAAGAAGGAAAACAGAAGCACACCAATCTAACAAAACAAAGAAAACTGAAGAACTAATAACAAATGTGAGTCACTTACTCCTCAGATCACTCACCTCCTGATTGTTGCATCTGATTACATAGCACAGAACTACCTTACTTGGACATTTCATAAACCATCCATTTCACCTACAAATGCCTGTATCTGTATTATTGTAATTTTGTTTTTTAAGCACAGCTGCACCAATGCAATTTTACCTGCAAACACTTAAAACATCTAACATAATTACCATTGCTTCTTAAACCTCTCACAATCCTTTCATTTCTTACACTCCAAATACATTTCTGCACCCACTTTATCTACGCTTTTGACTCATTTCATACTAAATCTACACCCCTTGAGCCTACACTGCTTTTCTCACCTGCATTTCTGCAATTCTTCTGCTCGGATTGCCTTACAGTCTCCTCTCCTACTTCCACTACTTCAACCTATTTACCTACTTAACACTATGTCAAGGTTTTCTTATACTCCCCACATCACTCAGTGTCTACCTAATAATGTATCTTTATCCTTCCCCACTAGTCTCCTCCACCTCCTCCTCTCTCCCCTCCTCTGTCTCCCCTCCATCCCTCTGTTTCCTTCCCCCACCTTTCCTGTTACCCCACTTTCATTCACCTCTGCCCCATGGTCCTGCTACCCCACAACTCAGCCCTGCTCCCTCTCTCCCTTCCCTGTCACCTCCCCACACCCCCATCCACATCACACTGACCTCCCTCCCTGCCCACCTCCTGCAGTTTCCCCTCCTAGCTCAGGCACCCGTACCATCACTACTCTCTCATCATCCCTGCCCTCAAAGTTAATCCCACCTCATCGCTACAGCAACCCTGAAAATCTAATTCACATCTCTCCCACAAACTCATACCCCCTATCCTGTGCCCTCTGGAATGCCAGATCTGTTTGTAACAAACTGGTCCCCACTCATGACCTTTTCATTTCCAACTCCCTACACCTACTAGCCATTACTGAAACTTGGATTATGCCCTCTGACACTACTGCTGCTGCTCTCTCTGCTGGGGGCCTTACATTCACACACACACCCCGACCTGGGGGTCGCCATGGGGGTGGTGTTGGGGTCCTTTTACCTTCTAGTTACTCCTACCAACTCATACCACCAGAACCATCCCTTATATTCTCTACATTTGAGGTCCACGCCATATGCCTCTTCCAACCAGTCCATCTTAGAGTAGCTGTCATTTACCGCCCCCCCTGGCACTGCTTCCAAATTCATCGACAACTTTGCTTCCTGGCTTCCTCACTTCCTCTCTTCTGACATTCCTACCATTATCCTAGGCGATTTCAACATCCCTATTGACATCCCCACACAATCCCCTGCCTCTAAACTCCTTAACCTCACCTCTTCACTTGGTCTCTCCCAGTGGACCTCCTCACCCTCCCATGATGTCGTGTAGATGATGGCCTAACAGGAGGCTTTAAAATTTTAATTCTAGTGTCCTTCGTTTGGGAGAAAAATGCAAAGGTACAAGACAGCTTTTCCTTGCCAATATCTCTCTTTTGCAAAGAGCTGCGCATTGGAAAATTCATGGCTATGCCGTGTAGATGATGGTCTAACAGGAGGCTTTAAAATTTTCTTTCTAGTGTCCTTCGTTTGGGAGAAAAATGCAATGGTACAAGACAGCTTTTCCTTGCCAATATCTCTCTTTTGCAAAGAGCTGCGCATTGGAAAATTCAGGGCTATGTCGTGTAGATGATGGCCTAACAGGAGGCTTTAAAATTTTCTTTCTAGTGTCCTTCGTTTGGGAGAAAAATGCAAAGGTACAAGACAGCTTTTCCTTGCCAATATCTCTCTTTTGCAAAGAGCTACGCATTGGAAAATTCAGGGCTATGTCGTGTAGATGATGGCCTAACAGGAGGCTTTAAAATTTTCTTTCTAGTGACCTTCGTTTGGGAGAAAAATGCAAAGGTACAAGACAGCTTTTCCTTGCCAATATCTCTCTTTTGCAAAGAGCTGCGCATTGGAAAATTCAGGGCTATGTCGTGTAGATGATGGCCTAACAGGAGGCTTTAAAATTTTAATTCTAGTGTCCTTCGTTTGGGAGAAAAATGCAAAGGTACAAGACAGCTTTTCCTTGCCAATATCTCTCTTTTGCAAAGAGCTGCGCATTGGAAAATTCATGGCTATGCCGTGTAGATGATGGTCTAACAGGAGGCTTTAAAATTTTAATTCTAGTGTCCATCGTTTGGGAGAAAAATGCAAAGGTACAAGACAGCTTTTCCTTGCCAATATCTCTCTTTTGCAAAGAGCTGCGCATTGGAAAATTCAGGGCTATGTCGTGTAGATGATGGCCTAACAGGAGGCTTTAAAATTTTCTTTCTAGTGTCCTTCGTTTGGGAGAAAAATGCAAAGGTACAAGACAGCTTTTCCTTGCCAATATCTCTCTTTTGCAAAGAGCTGCGCATTGGAAAATTCATAGCTATGCCGTGTAGATGATGGTCTAACAGGAGGCTTTAAAATTTTCTTTCTAGTGTCCTTCGTTTGGGAGAAAAATGCAATGGTACAAGACAGATTTTCCTTGCCAATATCTCTCTTTTGCAAAGAGCTGCGCATTGGAAAATTCAGGGCTATGTCGTGTAGATGATGGCCTAACAGGAGGCTTTAAAATTTTCTTTCTAGTGTCCTTCGTTTGGGAGAAAAATGCAAAGGTACAAGACAGCTTTTCCTTGCCAATATCTCTCTTTTGCAAAGAGCTGCGCATTGGAAAATTCAGGGCTATGTCGTGTAGATGATGGCCTAACAGGAGGCTTTAAAATTTTCTTTCTAGTGTCCTTCGTTTGGGAGAAAAATGCAAAGGTACAAGACAGCTTTTCCTTGCCAATATCTCTCTTTTGCAAAGAGCTACGCATTGGAAAATTCAGGGCTATGTCGTGTAGATGATGGCCTAACAGGAGGCTTTAAAATTTTCTTTCTAGTGACCTTAGTTTGGGAGAAAAATGCAAAGGTACAAGACAGCTTTTCCTTGCCAATATCTCTCTTTTGCAAAGAGCTGCGCATTGGAAAATTCAGGGCTATGTAGTGTAGATGATGGCCTAACAGGAGGCTTTAAAATTTTCTTTCTAGTGTCCTTCGTTTGGGAGAAAAATGCAAAGGTACAAGACAGCTTTTCCTTGCCAATATCTCTCTTTTGCAAAGAGCTGCGCATTGGAAAATTCAGGGCTATGTCGTGTAGATGATGGCCTAACAGGAGGCTTTAAAATTTTCTTTCTAGTGTCCTTCGTTTGGGAGAAAAATGCAAAGGTACAAGACAGCTTTTCCTTGCCAATATCTCTCTTTTGCAAAGAGCTACGCATTGGAAAATTCAGGGCTATGTCGTGTAGATGATGGCCTAACAGAAGGCTTTAAAATGTTCTTTCTAGTGACCTTCGTTTGGGAGAAAAATGCAAAGGTACAAGACAGCTTTTCCTTGCCAATATCTCTATTTTGCAAAGAGCTGCGCATTGGAAAATTCAGGGCTATGTCGTGTAGATGATGGCCTAACAGGAGGCTTTAAAATTTTCTTTCTAGTGACCTTCGTTTGGGAGAAAAATGCAAAGGTACAAGACAGCTTTTCCTTGCCAATATCTCTCTTTTGCAAAGAGCTGCGCATTGGAAAATTCAGGGCTATGTCGTGTAGATGATGGCCTAACAGGAGGCTTTAAAATGTTCTTTCTAGTGTCCTTCGTTTGGGAGAAAAATGCAAAGGTACAAGACAGCTTTTCCTTGCCAATATCTCTCTTTTGCAAAGAGCTGCGCATTGGAAAATTCAGGGCTATGTCGTGTAGATGATGGCCTAACAGGAGGCTTTAAAATTTTAATTCTAGTGTCCTTCGTTTGGGAGAAAAATGCAAAGGTACAAGACAGCTTTTCCTTGCCAATATCTC
This sequence comes from Pseudophryne corroboree, assembly GCF_028390025.1. Lineage (NCBI taxonomy): Eukaryota > Metazoa > Chordata > Amphibia > Anura > Myobatrachidae > Pseudophryne > Pseudophryne corroboree. The sequence goes on along the minus strand of NW_026968182.1, from coordinate 99,571 downwards.
TCTTTTGCAAAGAGCTGCGCATTGGAAAATTCATGGCTATGCCGTGTAGATGATGGTCTAACAGGAGGCTTTAAAATTTTCTTTCTAGTGTCCTTCGTTTGGGAGAAAAATGCAATGGTACAAGACAGCTTTTCCTTGCCAATATCTCTCTTTTGCAAAGAGCTGCGCATTGGAAAATTCAGGGCTATGTCGTGTAGATGATGGCCTAACAGGAGGCTTTAAAATTTTCTTTCTAGTGTCCTTCGTTTGGGAGAAAAATGCAAAGGTACAAGACAGCTTTTCCTTGCCAATATCTCTCTTTTGCAAAGAGCTACGCATTGGAAAATTCAGGGCTATGTCGTGTAGATGATGGCCTAACAGGAGGCTTTAAAATTTTCTTTCTAGTGACCTTCGTTTGGGAGAAAAATGCAAAGGTACAAGACAGCTTTTCCTTGCCAATATCTCTCTTTTGCAAAGAGCTGCGCATTGGAAAATTCAGGGCTATGTCGTGTAGATGATGGCCTAACAGGAGGCTTTAAAATTTTAATTCTAGTGTCCTTCGTTTGGGAGAAAAATGCAAAGGTACAAGACAGCTTTTCCTTGCCAATATCTCTCTTTTGCAAAGAGCTGCGCATTGGAAAATTCATGGCTATGCCGTGTAGATGATGGTCTAACAGGAGGCTTTAAAATTTTAATTCTAGTGTCCTTCGTTTGGGAGAAAAATGCAAAGGTACAAGACAGCTTTTCCTTGCCAATATCTCTCTTTTGCAAAGAGCTGCGCATTGGAAAATTCAGGGCTATGTCGTGTAGATGATGGCCTAACAGGAGGCTTTAAAATTTTCTTTCTAGTGTCCTTCGTTTGGGAGAAAAATGCAAAGGTACAAGACAGCTTTTCCTTGCCAATATCTCTCTTTTGCAAAGAGCTGCGCATTGGAAAATTCATAGCTATGCCGTGTAGATGATGGTCTAACAGGAGGCTTTAAAATTTTCTTTCTAGTGTCCTTCGTTTGGGAGAAAAATGCAATGGTACAAGACAGATTTTACTTGCCAATATCTCTCTTTTGCAAAGAGCTGCGCATTGGAAAATTCAGGGCTATGTCGTGTAGATGATGGCCTAACAGGAGGCTTTAAAATTTTCTTTCTAGTGTCCTTCGTTTGGGAGAAAAATGCAAAGGTACAAGACAGCTTTTCCTTGCCAATATCTCTCTTTTGCAAAGAGCTGCGCATTGGAAAATTCAGGGCTATGTCGTGTAGATGATGGCCTAACAGGAGGCTTTAAAATTTTCTTTCTAGTGTCCTTCGTTTGGGAGAAAAATGCAAAGGTACAAGACAGCTTTTCCTTGCCAATATCTCTCTTTTGCAAAGAGCTACGCATTGGAAAATTCAGGGCTCTGTCGTGTAGATGATGGCCTAACAGGAGGCTTTAAAATTTTCTTTCTAGTGACCTTAGTTTGGGAGAAAAATGCAAAGGTACAAGACAGCTTTTCCTTGCCAATATCTCTCTTTTGCAAAGAGCTGCGCATTGGAAAATTCAGGGCTATGTAGTGTAGATGATGGCCTAACAGGAGGCTTTAAAATTTTAATTCTAGTGTCCTTCGTTTGGGAGAAAAATGCAAAGGTACAAGACAGCTTTTCCTTGCCAATATCTCTCTTTTGCAAAGAGCTGCGCATTGGAAAATTCAGGGCTATGTCGTGTAGATGATGGCCTAACAGGAGGCTTTAAAATTTTCTTTCTAGTGTCCTTCGTTTGGGAGAAAAATGCAAAGGTACAAGACAGCTTTTCCTTGCCAATATCTCTCTTTTGCAAAGAGCTACGCATTGGAAAATTCAGGGCTATGTCGTGTAGATGATGGCCTAACAGAAGGCTTTAAAATGTTCTTTCTAGTGACCTTCGTTTGGGAGAAAAATGCAAAGGTACAAGACAGCTTTTCCTTGCCAATATCTCTCTTTTGCAAAGAGCTGCGCATTGGAAAATTCAGGGCTATGTCGTGTAGATGATGGCCTAACAGGAGGCTTTAAAATTTTCTTTCTAGTGACCTTCGTTTGGGAGAAAAATGCAAAGGTACAAGACAGCTTTTCCTTGCCAATATCTCTCTTTTGCAAAGAGCTGCGCATTGGAAAATTCAGGGCTATGTCGTGTAGATGATGGCCTAACAGGAGGCTTTAAAATTTTCTTTCTAGTGTCCTTCGTTTGGGAGAAAAATGCAAAGGTACAAGACAGCTTTTCCTTGCCAATATCTCTCTTTTGCAAAGAGCTGCGCATTGGAAAATTCAGGGCTATGTCGTGTAGATGATGGCCTAACAGGAGGCTTTAAAATTTTCTTTCTAGTGACCTTCGTTTGGGAGAAAAATGCAAAGGTACAAGACAGCTTTTCCTTGCCAATATCTCTCTTTTGCAAAGAGCTGCGCATTGGAAAATTCAGGGCTATGTCGTGTAGATGATGGCCTAACAGGAGGCTTTAAAATTTTCTTTCTAGTGTCCTTCGTTTGGGAGAAAAATGCAAAGGTACAAGACAGCTTTTCCTTGCCAATATCTCTCTTTTGCAAAGAGCTGCGCATTGGAAAATTCAGGGCTATGTCGTGTAGATGATGGCCTAACAGGAGGCTTTAAAATGTTCTTTCTAGTGTCCTTCGTTTGGGTGAAAAATGCAATGGTACAAGACAGCTTTTCCTTGCCAATATCTCTCTTTTGCAAAGAGCTGCGCATTGGAAAATTCAGGGCTATGTCGTGTAGATGATGGCCTAACAGGAGGCTTTAAAATTTTCTTTCTAGTGTCCTTCGTTTGGGAGAAAAATGCAATGGTACAAGACAGCTTTTCCTTGCCAATATCTCTCTTTTGCAAAGAGCTGCGCATTGGAAAATTCAGGGCTATGTCGTGTAGATGATGGCCTAACAGGAGGCTTTAAAATTTTCTTTCTAGTGTCCTTCGTTTGGGAGAAAAATGCAAAGGTACAAGACAGCTTTTCCTTGCCAATATCTCTCTTTTGCAAAGAGCTGCGCATTGGAAAATTCAGGGCTATGTCGTGTAGATGATGGCCTAACAGGAGGCTTTAAAATTTTAATTCTAGTGTCCTTCGTTTGGGAGAAAAATGCAAAGGTACAAGACAGCTTTTCCTTGCCAATATCTCTCTATTGCAAAGAGCTACGCATTGGAAAATTCAGGGCTATGCCGTGTAGATGAAGCACTAACAGGAGGCTTTAAAATTTTATTTCTAGTGTCCTTCGTTTGGGAGAAAAATGCAAAGGTACAAGACAGCTTTTCCTTGCCAATATCTCTCTTTTGCAAAGAGCTGCGCATTGGAAAATTCAGGGCTATGTCGTGTAGATGATGGCCTAACAGGAGGCTTTAAAATTTTCTTTCTAGTGTCCTTCGTTTGGGAGAAAAATGCAAAGGTACAAGACAGCTTTTCCTTGCCAATATCTCTCTTTTGCAAAGAGCTACGCATTGGAAAATTCAGGGCTATGTCGTGTAGATGATGGCCTAACAGGAGGCTTTAAAATTTTCTTTCTAGTGACCTTCGTTTGGGAGAAAAATGCAAAGGTACAAGACAGCTTTTCCTTGCCAATATCTCTCTTTTGCAAAGAGCTGCGCATTGGAAAATTCAGGGTTATGTCGTGTAGATGATGGCCTAACAGGAGGCTTTAACATTTTCTTTCTAGTGTCCTTCGTTTGGGAGAAAAATGCAAAGGTACAAGACAGCTTTTCCTTGCCAATATCTCTCTTTTGCAAAGAGCTGCGCATTGGAAAATTCAGGGCTATGTCGTGTAGATGATGGCCTAACAGGAGGCTTTAAAATTATCTTTCTAGTGTCCTTCGTTTGGGAGAAAAATGCAAAGGTACAAGACAGCTTTTCCTTGCCAATATCTCTCTTTTGCAAAGAGCTGCGCATTGGAAAATTCAGGGCTATGTCGTGTAGATGATGGCCTAACAGGAGGCTTTAAAATTTTAATTCTAGTGTCCTTCGTTTGGGAGAAAAATGCAAAGGTACAAGACAGCTTTTCCTTGCCAATATCTCTCTTTTGCAAAGAGCTGCGCATTGGAAAATTCAGGGCTATGTCGTGTAGATGATGGCCTAACAGGAGGCTTTAAAATTTTAATTCTAGTATCCTTCGTTTGGGAGAAAAATGCAAAGGTACAAGACAGCTTTTCCTTGCCAATATCTCTCTTTTGCAAAGAGCTGCGCATTGGAAAATTCATGGCTATGCCTTGTAGATGATGGTCTAACAGGAGGCTTTAAAATTTTAATTCTAGTGTCCTTCGTTTGGGAGAAAAATGCAAAGGTACAAGACAGCTTTTCCTTGCCAATATCTCTCTTTTGCAAAGAGCTGCGCATTGGAAAATTCAGGGCTATGTCGTGTAGATGATGGCCTAACAGGAGGCTTTAAAATTTTAATTCTAGTGTCCTTCGTTTGGGAGAAAAATGCAAAGGTACAAGACAGCTTTTCCTTGCCAATATCTCTCTTTTGCAAAGAGCTGCGCATTGGAAAATTCATGGCTATGCCGTGTAGATGATGGTCTAACAGGAGGCTTTAAAATTTTAATTCTAGTGTCCTTCGTTTGGGAGAAAAATGCAAAGGTACAAGACAGCTTTTCCTTGCCAATATCTCTCTTTTGCAAAGAGCTGCGCATTGGAAAATTCAGGGCTATGTCGTGTAGATGATGGCCTAACAGGAGGCTTTAAAATTTTCTTTCTAGTGACCTTCGTTTGGGAGAAAAATGCAAAGGTACAAGACAGCTTTTCCTTGCCAATATCTCTCTATTGCAAAGAGCTACGCATTGGAAAATTCAGGGCTATGCCGTGTAGATGAAGCACTAACAGGAGGCTTTAAAATTTTAATTCTAGTGTCCTTCGTTTGGGAGAAAAATGCAAAGGTACAAGACAGCTTTTCCTTGCCAATATCTCTCTTTTGCAAAGAGCTGCGCATTGGAAAATTCAGGGCTATGTCGTGTAGATGATGGCCTAACAGGAGGCTTTAAAATTTTCTTTCTAGTGTCCTTCGTTTGGGAGAAAAATGCAAAGGTACAAGACAGCTTTTCCTTGCCAATATCTCTCTTTTGCAAAGAGCTACACATTGGAAAATTCAGGGCTATGTCGTGTAGATGATGGCCTAACAGGAGGCTTTAAAATTTTCTTTCTAGTGACCTTCGTTTGGGAGAAAAATGCAAAGGTACAAGACAGCTTTTCCTTGCCAATATCTCTCTTTTGCAAAGAGCTGCGCATTGGAAAATTCAGGGCTATGTCGTGTAGATGATGGCCTAACAGGAGGCTTTAACATTTTCTTTCTAGTGTCCTTCGTTTGGGAGAAAAATGCAAAGGTACAAGACAGCTTTTCCTTGCCAATATCTCTCTTTTGCAAAGAGCTACGCATTGGAAAATTCAGGGCTATGTCGTGTAGATGATGGCCTAACAGGAGGCTTTAACATTTTCTTTCTAGTGTCCTTCGTTTGGGAGAAAAATGCAAAGGTACAAGACAGCTTTTCCTTGCCAATATCTCTCTTTTGCAAAGAGCTGCGCATTGGAAAATTCAGGGCTATGTCGTGTAGATGATGGCCTAACAGGAGGCTTTAAAATTATCTTTCTAGTGTCCTTCGTTTGGGAGAAAAATGCAAAGGTACAAGACAGCTTTTCCTTGCCAATATCTCTCTTTTGCAAAGAGCTGCGCATTGGAAAATTCAGGGCTATGTCGTGTAGATGATGGCCTAACAGGAGGCTTTAAAATTTTAATTCTAGTGTCCTTCGTTTGGGAGAAAAATGCAAAGGTACAAGACAGCTTTTCCTTGCCAATATCTCTCTTTTGCAAAGAGCTGCGCATTGGAAAATTCAGGGCTATGTCGTGTAGATGATGGCCTAACAGGAGGCTTTAAAATTTTAATTCTAGTGTCCTTCGTTTGGGAGAAAAATGCAAAGGTACAAGACAGCTTTTCCTTGCCAATATCTCTCTTTTGCAAAGAGCTGCGCATTGGAAAATTCATGGCTATGCCGTGTAGATGATGGTCTAACAGGAGGCTTTAAAATTTTAATTCTAGTGTCCTTCGTTTGGGAGAAAAATGCAAAGGTACAAGACAGCTTTTCCTTGCCAATATCTCTCTTTTGCAAAGAGCTGCGCATTGGAAAATTCAGGGCTATGTCGTGTAGATGATGGCCTAACAGGAGGCTTTAAAATTTTCTTTCTAGTGTCCTTCGTTTGGGAGAAAAATGCAAAGGTACAAGACAGCTTTTCCTTGCCAATATCTCTCTTTTGCAAAGAGCTGCGCATTGGAAAATTTAGGGCTATGTCGTATAGATGATGGCCTAACAGGAGGCTTTAAAATGTTCTTTCTAGTGTCCTTCGTTTGGGAGAAAAATGCAAAGGTACAAGACAGCTTTTCCTTGCCAATATCTCTCTTTTGCAAAGAGCTGCGCATTGGAAAATTTAGGGCTATGTCGTGTAGATGATGGCCTAACAGGAGGCTTTAAAATGTTCTTTCTAGTGTCCTTCGTTTGGGAGAAAAATGCAAAGGTACAAGACAGCTTTTCCTTGCCAATATCTCTCTTTTGCAAAGAGCTGCGCATTGGAAAATTCAGGGCTATGTCGTGTAGATGATGGCCTAACAGGAGGCTTTAAAATTTTAATTCTAGTGTCCTTCGTTTGGGAGAAAAATGCAAAGGTACAAGACAGCTTTTCCTTGCCAATATCTCTCTTTTGCAAAGAGCTGCGCATTGGAAAATTCATGGCTATGCCGTGTAGATGATGGTCTAACAGGAGGCTTTAAAATTTTCTTTCTAGTGTCCTTCGTTTGGGAGAAAAATGCAATGGTACAAGACAGCTTTTCCTTGCCAATATCTCTCTTTTGCAAAGAGCTGCGCATTGGAAAATTCAGGGCTATGTCGTGTAGATGATGGCCTAACAGGAGGCTTTAAAATTTTCTTTCTAGTGTCCTTCGTTTGGGAGAAAAATGCAAAGGTACAAGACAGCTTTTCCTTGCCAATATCTCTCTTTTGCAAAGAGCTACGCATTGGAAAATTCAGGGCTATGTCGTGTAGATGATGGCCTATCAGGAGGCTTTAAAATTTTCTTTCTAGTGACCTTCGTTTGGGAGAAAAATGCAAAGGTACAAGACAGCTTTTCCTTGCCAATATCTCTCTTTTGCAAAGAGCTGCGCATTGGAAAATTCAGGGCTATGTCGTGTAGATGATGGCCTAACAGGAGGCTTTAAAATTTTAATTCTAGTGTCCTTCGTTTGGGAGAAAAATGCAAAGGTACAAGACAGCTTTTCCTTGCCAATATCTCTCTTTTGCAAAGAGCTGCGCATTGGAAAATTCAGGGCTATGTCGTGTAGATGATGGCCTAACAGGAGGCTTTAAAATTTTCTTTCTAGTGTCCTTCGTTTGGGAGAAAAATGCAAAGGTACAAGACAGCTTTTCCTTGCCAATATCTCTCTTTTGCAAAGAGCTACGCATTGGAAAATTCAGGGCTATGTCGTGTAGATGATGGCCTAACAGGAGGCTTTAAAATTTTCTTTCTAGTGACCTTCGTTTGGGAGAAAAATGCAAAGGTACAAGACAGCTTTTCCTTGCCAATATCTCTCTTTTGCAAAGAGCTGCGCATTGGAAAATTCAGGGCTATGTCGTGTAGATGATGGCCTAACAGGAGGCTTTAAAATTTTCTTTCTAGTGTCCTTCGTTTGGGAGAAAAATGCAAAGGTACAAGACAGCTTTTCCTTGCCAATATCTCTCTTTTGCAAAGAGCTGCGCATTGGAAAATTCAGGGCTATGTCGTGTAGATGATGGCCTAACAGGAGGCTTTAAAATGTTCTTTCTAGTGTCCTTCGTTTGGGAGAAAAATGCAAAGGTACAAGACAGCTTTTCCTTGCCAATATCTCTCTTTTGCAAAGAGCTGCGCATTGGAAAATTCAGGGCTATGTCGTGTAGATGATGGCCTAACAGAAGGCTTTAAAATGTTAATTCTAGTGTCCTTCGTTTGGGAGAAAAATGCAAAGGTACAAGACAGCTTTTCCTTGCCAATATCTCTCTTTTGCAAAGAGCTGCGCATTGGAAAATTCATGGCTATGCCGTGTAGATGATGGCCTAACAGGAGGCTTTAAAATTTTCTTTCTAGTGACCTTCGTTTGGGAGAAAAATGCAAAGGTACAAGACAGCTTTTCCTTGCCAATATCTCTCTTTTGCAAAGAGCTGCGCATTGGAAAATTCAGGGCTATGTCGTGTAGATGATGGCCTAACAGGAGGCTTTAAAATTTTCTTTCTAGTGTCCTTCGTTTGGGAGAAAAATGCAAAGGTACAAGACAGCTTTTCCTTGCCAATATCTCTCTTTTGCAAAGAGCTGCGCATTGGAAAATTCAGGGCTATGTCGTGTAGATGATGGCCTAACAGGAGGCTTTAAAATTATCTTTCTAGTGTCCTTCGTTTGGGAGAAAAATGCAAAGGTACAAGACAGCTTTTCCTTGCCAATATCTCTCTTTTGCAAAGAGCTGCGCATTGGAAAATTCAGGGCTATGTCGTGTAGATGATGGCCTAACAGGAGGCTTTAAAATTTTAATTCTAGTGTCCTTCGTTTGGGAGAAAAATGCAAAGGTACAAGACAGCTTTTCCTTGCCAATATCTCTCTTTTGCAAAGAGCTGCGCATTGGAAAATTCATGGCTATGCCGTGTAGATGATGGTCTAACAGGAGGCTTTAAAATTTTAATTCTAGTGTCCTTCGTTTGGGAGAAAAATGCAAAGGTACAAGACAGCTTTTCCTTGCCAATATCTCTCTTTTGCAAAGAGCTGCGCATTGGAAAATTCAGGGCTATGTCGTGTAGATGATGGCCTAACAGGAGGCTTTAAAATTTTCTTTCTAGTGACCTTCGTTTGGGAGAAAAATGCAAAGGTACAAGACAGCTTTTCCTTGCCAATATCTCTCTTTTGCAAAGAGCTGCGCATTGGAAAATTCAGGGCTATGTCGTGTAGATGATGGCCTAACAGGAGGCTTTAAAATTTTCTTTCTAGTGTCCTTCGTTTGGGAGAAAAATGCAATGGTACAAGACAGCTTTTCCTTGCCAATATCTCTCTTTTGCAAAGAGCTGTGCATTGGAAAATTCAGGGCTATGTCGTGTAGATGATGGCCTAACAGGAGGCTTTAAAATTTTATTTCTAGTGTCCTTCGTTTGGGAGAAAAATGCAAAGGTACAAGACAGCTTTTCCTTGCCAATATCTCTCTTTTGCAAAGAGCTGCGCATTGGAAAATTCAGGGCTATGTCGTGTAGATGATGGCCTAACAGGAGGCTTTAAAATTTTAATTCTAGTGTCCTTCGTTTGGGAGAAAAATGCAAAGGTACAAGACAGCTTTTCCTTGCCAATATCTCTCTTTTGCAAAGAGCTGCGCATTGGAAAATTCAGGGCTATGTCGTGTAGATGATGGCCTAACAGGAGGCTTTAAAATTTTCTTTCTAGTGACCTTCGTTTGGGAGAAAAATGCAAAGGTACAAGACAGCTTTTCCTTGCCAATATCTCTCTTTTGCAAAGAGCTGCGCATTGGAAAATTCAGGGCTATGTCGTGTAGATGATGGCCTAACAGGAGGCTTTAAAATTTTCTTTCTAGTGTCCTTCGTTTGGGAGAAAAATGCAAAGGTACAAGACAGCTTTTCCTTGCCAATATCTCTCTTTTGCAAAGAGCTGCGCATTGGAAAATTCAGGGCTATGTCGTGTAGATGATGGCCTAACAGGAGGCTTTAAAATTATCTTTCTAGTGTCCTTCGTTTGGGAGAAAAATGCAAAGGTACAAGACAGCTTTTCCTTGCCAATATCTCTCTTTTGCAAAGAGCTGCGCATTGGAAAATTCAGGGCTATGTCGTGTAGATGATGGCCTAACAGGAGGCTTTAAAATTTTAATTCTAGTGTCCTTCGTTTGGGAGAAAAATGCAAAGGTACAAGACAGCTTTTCCTTGCCAATATCTCTCTTTTGCAAAGAGCTGCGCATTGGAAAATTCAGGGCTATGTCGTGTAGATGATGTTCTAACAGGAGGCTTTAAAATTTTAATTCTAGTGTCCTTCGTTTGGGAGAAAAATGCAAAGGTACAAGACAGCTTTTCCTTGCCAATATCTCTCTTTTGCAAAGAGCTGCGCATTGGAAAATTCAGGGCTATGTCGTGTAGATGATGGCCTAACAGGAGGCTTTAAAATTTTCTTTCTAGTGACCTTCGTTTGGGAGAAAAATGCAAAGGTACAAGACAGCTTTTCCTTGCCAATATCTCTCTTTTGCAAAGAGCTGCGCATTGGAAAATTCAGGGCTATGTCGTGTAGATGATGGCCTAACAGGAGGCTTTAAAATTTTCTTTCTAGTGTCCTTCGTTTGGGAGAAAAATGCAAAGGTACAAGACAGCTTTTCCTTGCCAATATCTCTCTTTTGCAAAGAGCTGCGCATTGGAAAATTCAGGGCTATGTCGTGTAGATGATGGCCTAACAGGAGGCTTTAAAATTATCTTTCTAGTGTCCTTCGTTTGGGAGAAAAATGCAAAGGTACAAGACAGCTTTTCCTTGCCAATATCTCTCTTTTGCAAAGAGCTGCGCATTGGAAAATTCAGGGCTATGTCGTGTAGATGATGGCCTAACAGGAGGCTTTAAAATTTTCTTTCTAGTGACCTTCGTTTGGGAGAAAAATGCAAAGGTACAAGACAGCTTTTCCTTGCCAATATCTCTCTTTTGCAAAGAGCTGCGCATTGGAAAATTCAGGGCTATGTCGTGTAGATGATGGCCTAACAGGAGGCTTTAAAATTTTAATTCTAGTGTCCTTCGTTTGGGAGAAAAATGCAAAGGTACAAGACAGCTTTTCCTTGCCAATATCTCTCTTTTGCAAAGAGCTGCGCATTGGAAAATTCAGGGCTATGTCGTGTAGATGATGGCCTAACAGGAGGCTTTAAAATTTTCTTTCTAGTTTCCTTCGTTTGGGAGAAAAATGCAAAGGTACAAGACAGCTTTTCCTTGCCAATATCTCTCTTTTGCAAAGAGCTACGCATTGGAAAATTCAGGGCTATGTCGTGTAGATGATGGCCTAACAGGAGGCTTTAAAATTTTCTTTCTAGTGACCTTCGTTTGGGAGAAAAATGCAAAGGTACAAGACAGCTTTTCCTTGCCAATATCTCTCTTTTGCAAAGAGCTGCGCATTGGAAAATTCAGGGCTATGTCGTGTAGATGATGGCCTAACAGGAGGCTTTAAAATTTTCTTTCTAGTGTCCTTCGTTTGGGAGAAAAATGCAAAGGTACAAGACAGCTTTTCCTTGCCAATATCTCTCTTTTGCAAAGAGCTGCGCATTGGAAAATTCAGGGCTATGTCGTGTAGATGATGGCCTAACAGGAGGCTTTAAAATGTTCTTTCTAGTGTCCTTCGTTTGGGAGAAAAATGCAAAGGTACAAGACAGCTTTTCCTTGCCAATATCTCTCTTTTGCAAAGAGCTGCGCATTGGAAAATTCAGGGCTATGTCGTGTAGATGATGGCCTAACAGAAGGCTTTAAAATTTTAATTCTAGTGTCCTTCGTTTGGGAGAAAAATGCAAAGGTACAAGACAGCTTTTCCTTGCCAATATCTCTCTTTTGCAAAGAGCTGCGCATTGGAAAATTCATGGCTATGCCGTGTAGATGATGGCCTAACAGGAGGCTTTAAAATTTTCTTTCTAGTGACCTTCGTTTGGGAGAAAAATGCAAAGGTACAAGACAGCTTTTCCTTGCCAATATCTCTCTTTTGCAAAGAGCTGCGCATTGGAAAATTCAGGGCTATGTCGTGTAGATGATGGCCTAACAGGAGGCTTTAAAATTTTCTTTCTAGTGACCTTCGTTTGGGAGAAAAATGCAAAGGTACAAGACAGCTTTTCCTTGCCAATATCTCTCTTTTGCAAAGAGCTGCGCATTGGAAAATTCATGGCTATGCCGTGTAGATGATGGTCTAACAGGAGGCTTTAAAATTTTAATTCTAGTGTCCTTCGTTTGGGAGAAAAATGCAAAGGTACAAGACAGCTTTTCCTTGCCAATATCTCTCTTTTGCAAAGAGCTGCGCATTGGAAAATTCAGGGCTATGTCGTGTAGATGATGGCCTAACAGGAGGCTTTAAAATTTTCTTTCTAGTGACCTTCGTTTGGGAGAAAAATGCAAAGGTACAAGACAGCTTTTCCTTGCCAATATCTCTCTTTTGCAAAGAGCTGCGCATTGGAAAATTCAGGGCTATGTCGTGTAGATGATGGCCTAACAGGAGGCTTTAAAATTTTCTTTCTAGTGTCCTTCGTTTGGGAGAAAAATGCAATGGTACAAGACAGCTTTTCCTTGCCAATATCTCTCTTTTGCAAAGAGCTGTGCATTGGAAAATTCAGGGCTATGTCGTGTAGATGATGGCCTAACAGGAGGCTTTAAAATTATCTTTCTAGTGTCCTTCGTTTGGGAGAAAAATGCAAAGGTACAAGACAGCTTTTCCTTGCCAATATCTCTCTTTTGCAAAGAGCTGCGCATTGGAAAATTCAGGGCTATGTCGTGTAGATGATGGCCTAACAGGAGGCTTTAAAATTTTAATTCTAGTGTCCTTCGTTTGGGAGAAAAATGCAAAGGTACAAGACAGCTTTTCCTTGCCAATATCTCTCTTTTGCAAAGAGCTGCGCATTGGAAAATTCAGGGCTATGTCGTGTAGATGATGTTCTAACAGGAGGCTTTAAAATTTTAATTCTAGTGTCCTTCGTTTGGGAGAAAAATGCAAAGGTACAAGACAGCTTTTCCTTGCCAATATCTCTCTTTTGCAAAGAGCTGCGCATTGGAAAATTCAGGGCTATGTCGTGTAGATGATGGCCTAACAGGAGGCTTTAAAATTATCTTTCTAGTGTCCTTCGTTTGGGAGAAAAATGCAAAGGTACAAGACAGCTTTTCCTTGCCAATATCTCTCTTTTGCAAAGAGCTGCGCATTGGAAAATTCAGGGCTATGTCGTGTAGATGATGGCCTAACAGGAGGCTTTAAAATTTTCTTTCTAGTGTCCTTCGTTTGGGAGAAAAATGCAAAGGTACAAGACAGCTTTTCCTTGCCAATATCTCTCTTTTGCAAAGAGCTGCGCATTGGAAAATTCAGGGCTATGTCGTGTAGATGATGGCCTAACAGGAGGCTTTAAAATTATCTTTCTAGTGTCCTTCGTTTGGGAGAAAAATGCAAAGGTACAAGACAGCTTTTCCTTGCCAATATCTCTCTTTTGCAAAGAGCTGCGCATTGGAAAATTCATGGCTATGCCGTGTAGATGATGGCCTAACAGGAGGCTTTAAAATTTTCTTTCTAGTGACCTTCGTTTGGGAGAAAAATGCAAAGGTACAAGACAGCTTTTCCTTGCCAATATCTCTCTTTTGCAAAGAGCTGCGCATTGGAAAATTCAGGGCTATGTCGTGTAGATGATGGCCTAACAGGAGGCTTTAAAATTTTCTTTCTAGTGACCTTCGTTTGGGAGAAAAATGCAAAGGTACAAGACAGCTTTTCCTTGCCAATATCTCTCTTTTGCAAAGAGCTGCGCATTGGAAAATTCATGGCTATGCCGTGTAGATGATGGTCTAACAGGAGGCTTTAAAATTTTAATTCTAGTGTCCTTCGTTTGGGAGAAAAATGCAAAGGTACAAGACAGCTTTTCCTTGCCAATATCTCTCTTTTGCAAAGAGCTGCGCATTGGAAAATTCAGGGCTATGTCGTGTAGATGATGGCCTAACAGGAGGCTTTAAAATTTTCTTTCTAGTGACCTTCGTTTGGGAGAAAAATGCAAAGGTACAAGACAGCTTTTCCTTGCCAATATCTCTCTTTTGCAAAGAGCTGCGCATTGGAAAATTCAGGGCTATGTCGTGTAGATGATGGCCTAACAGGAGGCTTTAAAATTTTCTTTCTAGTGTCCTTCGTTTGGGAGAAAAATGCAATGGTACAAGACAGCTTTTCCTTGCCAATATCTCTCTTTTGCAAAGAGCTGTGCATTGGAAAATTCAGGGCTATGTCGTGTAGATGATGGCCTAACAGGAGGCTTTAAAATTATCTTTCTAGTGTCCTTCGTTTGGGAGAAAAATGCAAAGGTACAAGACAGCTTTTCCTTGCCAATATCTCTCTTTTGCAAAGAGCTGCGCATTGGAAAATTCAGGGCTATGTCGTGTAGATGATGGCCTAACAGGAGGCTTTAAAATTTTAATTCGTGTCCTTCGTTTGGGAGAAAAATGCAAAGGTACAAGACAGCTTTTCCTTGCCAATATCTCTCTTTTGCAAAGAGCTGCGCATTGGAAAATTCAGGGCTATGTCGTGTAGATGATGTTCTAACAGGAGGCTTTAAAATTTTAATTCTAGTGTCCTTCGTTTGGGAGAAAAATGCAAAGGTACAAGACAGCTTTTCCTTGCCAATATCTCTCTTTTGCAAAGAGCTGCGCATTGGAAAATTCAGGGCTATGTCGTGTAGATGATGGCCTAACAGGAGGCTTTAAAATTTTCTTTCTAGTGACCTTCGTTTGGGAGAAAAATGCAAAGGTACAAGACAGCTTTTCCTTGCCAATATCTCTCTTTTGCAAAGAGCTGCGCATTGGAAAATTCAGGGCTATGTCGTGTAGATGATGGCCTAACAGGAGGCTTTAAAATTTTCTTTCTAGTGTCCTTCGTTTGGGAGAAAAATGCAAAGGTACAAGACAGCTTTTCCTTGCCAATATCTCTCTTTTGCAAAGAGCTGCGCATTGGAAAATTCAGGGCTATGTCGTGTAGATGATGGCCTAACAGGAGGCTTTAAAATTATCTTTCTAGTGTCCTTCGTTTGGGAGAAAAATGCAAAGGTACAAGACAGCTTTTCCTTGCCAATATCTCTCTTTTGCAAAGAGCTGCGCATTGGAAAATTCAGGGCTATGTCGTGTAGATGATGGCCTAACAGGAGGCTTTAAAATTTTCTTTCTAGTGTCCTTCGTTTGGGAGAAAAATGCAAAGGTACAAGACAGCTTTTCCTTGCCAATATCTCTCTTTTGCAAAGAGCTACGCATTGGAAAATTCAGGGCTATGTCGTGTAGATGATGGCCTAACAGGAGGCTTTAAAATTTTCTTTCTAGTGACCTTCGTTTGGGAGAAAAATGCAAAGGTACAAGACAGCTTTTCCTTGCCAATATCTCTCTTTTGCAAAGAGCTGCGCATTGGAAAATTCAGGGCTATGTCGTGTAGATGATGGCCTAACAGGAGGCTTTAAAATTTTAATTCTAGTGTCCTTCGTTTGAGAGAAAAATGCAAAGGTACAAGACAGCTTTTCCTTGCCAATATCTCTCTTTTGCAAAGAGCTGCGCATTGGAAAATTCAGGGCTATGTCGTGTAGATGATGGCCTAACAGGAGGCTTTAAAATTTTCTTTCTAGTGACCTTCGTTTGGGAGAAAAATGCAAAGGTACAAGACAGCTTTTCCTTGCCAATATCTCTCTTTTGCAAAGAGCTGCGCCTTGGAAAATTCAGGGCTATGTCGTGTAGATGATGGCCTAACAGGAGGCTTTAAAATTATCTTTCTAGTGTCCTTCGTTTGGGAGAAATATGCAAAGGTACAAGACAGCTTTTCCTTGCCAATATCTCTCTTTTGCAAAGAGCTGCGCATTGGAAAATTCAGGGCTATGCCGTGTAGATGATGGTCTAACAGGAGGCTTTAAAATTTTAATTCTAGTGTCCTTCGTTTGGGAGAAAAATGCAAAGGTACAAGACAGCTTTTCCTTGCCAATATCTCTCTTTTGCAAAGAGCTGCGCATTGGAAAATTCAGGGCTATGTCGTGTAGATGATGGCCTAACAGGAGGCTTTAAAATTTTCTTTCTAGTGACCTTCGTTTGGGAGAAAAATGCAAAGGTACAAGACAGCTTTTCCTTGCCAATATCTCTCTTTTGCAAAGAGCTGCGCATTGGAAAATTCAGGGCTATGTCGTGTAGATGATGGCCTAACAGGAGGCTTTAAAATTTTCTTTCTAGTTTCCTTCGTTTGGGAGAAAAATGCAAAGGTACAAGACAGCTTTTCCTTGCCAATATCTCTCTTTTGCAAAGAGCTACGCATTGGAAAATTCAGGGCTATGTCGTGTAGATGATGGCCTAACAGGAGGCTTTAAAATTTTCTTTCTAGTGACCTTCGTTTGGGAGAAAAATGCAAAGGTACAAGACAGCTTTTCCTTGCCAATATCTCTCTTTTGCAAAGAGCTGCGCATTGGAAAATTCAGGGCTATGTCGTGTAGATGATGGCCTAACAGGAGGCTTTAAAATTTTCTTTCTAGTGTCCTTCGTTTGGGAGAAAAATGCAAAGGTACAAGACAGCTTTTCCTTGCCAATATCTCTCTTTTGCAAAGAGCTGCGCATTGGAAAATTCAGGGCTATGTCGTGTAGATGATGGCCTAACAGGAGGCTTTAAAATGTTCTTTCTAGTGTCCTTCGTTTGGGAGAAAAATGCAAAGGTACAAGACAGCTTTTCCTTGCCAATATCTCTCTTTTGCAAAGAGCTGCGCATTGGAAAATTCAGGGCTATGTCGTGTAGATGATGGCCTAACAGAAGGCTTTAAAATTTTAATTCTAGTGTCCTTCGTTTGGGAGAAAAATGCAAAGGTACAAGACAGCTTTTCCTTGCCAATATCTCTCTTTTGCAAAGAGCTGCGCATTGGAAAATTCATGGCTATGCCGTGTAGATGATGGCCTAACAGGAGGCTTTAAAATTTTCTTTCTAGTGACCTTCGTTTGGGAGAAAAATGCAAAGGTACAAGACAGCTTTTCCTTGCCAATATCTCTCTTTTGCAAAGAGCTGCGCATTGGAAAATTCATGGCTATGCCGTGTAGATGATGGTCTAACAGGAGGCTTTAAAATTTTAATTCTAGTGTCCTTCGTTTGGGAGAAAAATGCAAAGGTACAAGACAGCTTTTCCTTGCCAATATCTCTCTTTTGCAAAGAGCTGCGCATTGGAAAATTCATGGCTATGCCGTGTAGATGATGGCCTAACAGGAGGCTTTAAAATTTTCTTTCTAGTGACCTTCGTTTGGGAGAAAAATGCAAAGGTACAAGACAGCTTTTCCTTGCCAATATCTCTCTTTTGCAAAGAGCTGCGCATTGGAAAATTCAGGGCTATGTCGTGTAGATGATGGCCTAACAGGAGGCTTTAAAATTTTCTTTCTAGTGTCCTTCGTTTGGGAGAAAAATGCAATGGTACAAGACAGCTTTTCCTTGCCAATATCTCTCTTTTGCAAAGAGCTGTGCATTGGAAAATTCAGGGCTATGTCGTGTAGATGATGGCCTAACAGGAGGCTTTAAAATTTTATTTCTAGTGTCCTTCGTTTGGGAGAAAAATGCAAAGGTACAAGACAGCTTTTCCTTGCCAATATCTCTCTTTTGCAAAGAGCTGCGCATTGGAAAATTCAGGGCTATGTCGTGTAGATGATGGCCTAACAGGAGGCTTTAAAATGTTCTTTCTAGTGTCCTTCGTTTGGGAGAAAAATGCAAAGGTACAAGACAGCTTTTCCTTGCCAATATCTCTCTTTTGCAAAGAGCTGCGCATTGGAAAATTCAGGGCTATGTCGTGTAGATGATGGCCTAACAGGAGGCTTTAAAATTTTAATTCTAGTGTCCTTCGTTTGTGAGAAAAATGCAAAGGTACAAGACAGCTTTTCCTTGCCAATATCTCTCTTTTGCAAAGAGCTGCGCATTGGAAAATTCAGGGCTATGTCGTGTAGATGATGGCCTAACAGGAGGCTTTAAAATTTTCTTTCTAGTGACCTTCGTTTGGGAGAAAAATGCAAAGGTACAAGACAGCTTTTCCTTGCCAATATCTCTCTTTTGCAAAGAGCTGCGCATTGGAAAATTCAGGGCTATGTCGTGTAGATGATGGCCTAACAGGAGGCTTTAAAATTTTCTTTCTAGTGTCCTTCGTTTGGGTGAAAAATGCAAAGGTACAAGACAGCTTTTCCTTGCCAATATCTCTCTTTTGCAAAGAGCTACGCATTGGAAAATTCAGGGCTATGTCGTGTAGATGATGGCCTAACAGGAGGCTTTAAAATTTTCTTTCTAGTGACCTTCGTTTGGGAGAAAAATGCAAAGGTACAAGACAGCTTTTCCTTGCCAATATCTCTCTTTTGCAAAGAGCTGCGCATTGGAAAATTCAGGGCTATGTCGTGTAGATGATGGCCTAACAGGAGGCTTTAAAATTTTAATTCTAGTGTCCTTCGTTTGGGAGAAAAATGCAAAGGTACAAGACAGCTTTTCCTTGCCAATATCTCTCTTTTGCAAAGAGCTGCGCATTGGAAAATTCAGGGCTATGTCGTGTAGATGATGGCCTAACAGGAGGCTTTAAAATTTTCTATCTAGTGACCTTCGTTTGGGAGAAAAATGCAAAGGTACAAGACAGCTTTTCCTTGCCAATATCTCTCTTTTGCAAAGAGCTGCGCATTGGAAAATTCAGGGCTATGTCGTGTAGATGATGGCCTAACAGGAGGCTTTAAAATTTTAATTCTAGTGTCCTTCGTTTGGGAGAAAAATGCAAAGGTACAAGACAGCTTTTCCTTGCCAATATCTCTCTTTTGCAAAGAGCTGCGCATTGGAAAATTCAGGGCTATGTCGTGTAGATGATGGCCTAACAGGAGGCTTTAAAATTTTCTTTCTAGTTTCCTTCGTTTGGGAGAAAAATGCAAAGGTACAAGACAGCTTTTCCTTGCCAATATCTCTCTTTTGCAAAGAGCTACGCATTGGAAAATTCAGGGCTATGTCGTGTAGATGATGGCCTAACAGGAGGCTTTAAAATTTTCTTTCTAGTGACCTTCGTTTGGGAGAAAAATGCAAAGGTACAAGACAGCTTTTCCTTGCCAATATCTCTCTTTTGCAAAGAGCTGCGCATTGGAAAATTCAGGGCTATGTCGTGTAGATGGTGGCCTAACAGGAGGCTTTAAAATTTTCTTTCTAGTGTCCTTCGTTTGGGAGAAAAATGCAAAGGTACAAGACAGCTTTTCCTTGCCAATATCTCTCTTTTGCAAAGAGCTGCGCATTGGAAAATTCAGGGCTATGTCGTGTAGATGATGGCCTAACAGGAGGCTTTAAAATGTTCTTTCTAGTGTCCTTCGTTTGGGAGAAAAATGCAAAGGTACAAGACAGCTTTTCCTTGCCAATATCTCTCTTTTGCAAAGAGCTGCGCATTGGAAAATTCAGGGCTATGTCGTGTAGATGATGGCCTAACAGAAGGCTTTAAAATTTTAATTCTAGTGTCCTTCGTTTGGGAGAAAAATGCAAAGGTACAAGACAGCTTTTCCTTGCCAATATCTCTCTTTTGCAAAGAGCTGCGCATTGGAAAATTCATGGCTATGCCGTGTAGATGATGGCCTAACAGGAGGCTTTAAAATTTTCTTTCTAGTGACCTTCGTTTGGGAGAAAAATGCAAAGGTACAAGACAGCTTTTCCTTGCCAATATCTCTCTTTTGCAAAGAGCTGCGCATTGGAAAATTCAGGGCTATGTCGTGTAGATGATGGCCTAACAGGAGGCTTTAAAATTTTCTTTCTAGTGACCTTCGTTTGGGAGAAAAATGCAAAGGTACAAGACAGCTTTTCCTTGCCAATATCTCTCTTTTGCAAAGAGCTGCGCATTGGAAAATTCATGGCTATGCCGTGTAGATGATGGTCTAACAGGAGGCTTTAAAATTTTAATTCTAGTGTCCTTCGTTTGGGAGAAAAATGCAAAGGTACAAGACAGCTTTTCCTTGCCAATATCTCTCTTTTGCAAAGAGCTGCGCATTGGAAAATTCAGGGCTATGTCGTGTAGATGATGGCCTAACAGGAGGCTTTAAAATTTTCTTTCTAGTGACCTTCGTTTGGGAGAAAAATGCAAAGGTACAAGACAGCTTTTCCTTGCCAATATCTCTCTTTTGCAAAGAGCTGCGCATTGGAAAATTCAGGGCTATGTCGTGTAGATGATGGCCTAACAGGAGGCTTTAAAATTTTCTTTCTAGTGTCCTTCGTTTGGGAGAAAAATGCAATGGTACAAGACAGCTTTTCCTTGCCAATATCTCTCTTTTGCAAAGAGCTGTGCATTGGAAAATTCAGGGCTATGTCGTGTAGATGATGGCCTAACAGGAGGCTTTAAAATTATCTTTCTAGTGTCCTTCGTTTGGGAGAAAAATGCAAAGGTACAAGACAGCTTTTCCTTGCCAATATCTCTCTTTTGCAAAGAGCTGCGCATTGGAAAATTCAGGGCTATGTCGTGTAGATGATGGCCTAACAGGAGGCTTTAAAATTTTAATTCTAGTGTCCTTCGTTTGGGAGAAAAATGCAAAGGTACAAGACAGCTTTTCCTTGCCAATATCTCTATTTTGCAAAGAGCTGCGCATTGGAAAATTCAGGGCTATGTCGTGTAGATGATGGCCTAACAGGAGGCTTTAAAATTTTCTTTCTAGTGTCCTTCGTTTGGGAGAAAAATGCAAAGGTACAAGACAGCTTTTCCTTGCCAATATCTCTCTTTTGCAAAGAGCTGCGCATTGGAAAATTCAGGGCTATGTCGTGTAGATGATGGCCTAACAGGAGGCTTTAAAATGTTCTTTCTAGTGTCCTTCGTTTGGGAGAAAAATGCAAAGGTACAAGACAGCTTTTCCTTGCCAATATCTCTCTTTTGCAAAGAGCTGCGCATTGGAAAATTCAGGGCTATGTCGTGTAGATGATGGCCTAACAGAAGGCTTTAAAATTTTAATTCTAGTGTCCTTCGTTTGGGAGAAAAATGCAAAGGTACAAGACAGCTTTTCCTTGCCAATATCTCTCTTTTGCAAAGAGCTGCGCATTGGAAAATTCATGGCTATGCCGTGTAGATGATGGCCTAACAGGAGGCTTTAAAATTTTCTTTCTAGTGACCTTCGTTTGGGAGAAAAATGCAAAGGTACAAGACAGCTTTTCCTTGCCAATATCTCTCTTTTGCAAAGAGCTGCGCATTGGAAAATTCAGGGCTATGTCGTGTAGATGATGGCCTAACAGGAGGCTTTAAAATTTTCTTTCTAGTGACCTTCGTTTGGGAGAAAAATGCAAAGGTACAAGACAGCTTTTCCTTGCCAATATCTCTCTTTTGCAAAGAGCTGCGCATTGGAAAATTCATGGCTATGCCGTGTAGATGATGGTCTAACAGGAGGCTTTAAAATTTTAATTCTAGTGTCCTTCGTTTGGGAGAAAAATGCAAAGGTACAAGACAGCTTTTCCTTGCCAATATCTCTCTTTTGCAAAGAGCTGCGCATTGGAAAATTCAGGGCTATGTCGTGTAGATGATGGCCTAACAGGAGGCTTTAAAATTTTCTTTCTAGTGACCTTCGTTTGGGAGAAAAATGCAAAGGTACAAGACAGCTTTTCCTTGCCAATATCTCTCTTTTGCAAAGAGCTGCGCATTGGAAAATTCAGGGCTATGTCGTGTAGATGATGGCCTAACAGGAGGCTTTAAAATTTTCTTTCTAGTGTCCTTCGTTTGGGAGAAAAATGCAATGGTACAAGACAGCTTTTCCTTGCCAATATCTCTCTTTTGCAAAGAGCTGTGCATTGGAAAATTCAGGGCTATGTCGTGTAGATGATGGCCTAACAGGAGGCTTTAAAATTATCTTTCTAGTGTCCTTCGTTTGGGAGAAAAATGCAAAGGTACAAGACAGCTTTTCCTTGCCAATATCTCTCTTTTGCAAAGAGCTGCGCATTGGAAAATTCAGGGCTATGTCGTGTAGATGATGGCCTAACAGGAGGCTTTAAAATTTTAATTCTAGTGTCCTTCGTTTGGGAGAAAAATGCAAAGGTACAAGACAGCTTTTCCTTGCCAATATCTCTATTTTGCAAAGAGCTGCGCATTGGAAAATTCAGGGCTATGTCGTGTAGATGATGGCCTAACAGGAGGCTTTAAAATTTTAATTCTAGTGTCCTTCGTTTGGGAGAAAAATGCAAAGGTACAAGACAGCTTTTCCTTGCCAATATCTCTCTTTTGCAAAGAGCTGCGCATTGGAAAATTCAGGGCTATGTCGTGTAGATGATGGCCTAACAGGAGGCTTTAAAATTTTCTTTCTAGTGACCTTCGTTTGGGAGAAAAATGCAAAGGTACAAGACAGCTTTTCCTTGCCAATATCTCTCTTTTGCAAAGAGCTGCGCATTGGAAAATTCAGGGCTATGTCGTGTAGATGATGGCCTAACAGGAGGCTTTAAAATTTTCTTTCTAGTGTCCTTCGTTTGGGAGAAAAATGCAAAGGTACAAGACAGCTTTTCCTTGCCAATATCTCTCTTTTGCAAAGAGCTGCGCATTGGAAAATTCAGGGCTATGTCGTGTAGATGATGGCCTAACAGGAGGCTTTAAAATTATCTTTCTAGTGTCCTTCGTTTGGGAGAAAAATGCAAAGGTACAAGACAGCTTTTCCTTGCCAATATCTCTCTTTTGCAAAGAGCTGCGCATTGGAAAATTCAGGGCTATGTCGTGTAGATGATGGCCTAACAGGAGGCTTTAAAATTTTAATTCTAGTGTCCTTCGTTTGGGAGAAAAATGCAAAGGTACAAGACAGCTTTTCCTTGCCAATATCTCTCTTTTGCAAAGAGCTGCGCATTGGAAAATTCAGGGCTATGTCGTGTAGATGATGGCCTAACAGGAGGCTTTAAAATTTTAATTCTAGTGTCCTTCGTTTGGGAGAAAAATGCAAAGGTACAAGACAGCTTTTCCTTGCCAATATCTCTCTTTTGCAAAGAGCTGCGCATTGGAAAATTCAGGGCTATGTCGTGTAGATGATGGCCTAACAGGAGGCTTTAAAATTTTAATTCTAGTGTCCTTCGTTTGGCCTAACAGGAGGCTTTAAAATTTTAATTCTAGTGTCCTTCGTTTGGGAGAAAAATGCAAAGGTACAAGACAGCTTTTCCTTGCCAATATCTCTCTTTTGCAAAGAGCTGCGCATTGGAAAATTCAGGGCTATGTCGTGTAGATGATGGCCTAACAGGAGGCTTTAAAATTTTAATTCTAGTGTCCTTCGTTTGGGAGAAAAATGCAAAGGTACAAGACAGATTTTCCTTGCCAATATCTCTCTATTGCAAAGAGCTACGCATTGGAAAATTCAGGGCTATGCCTTGTAGATAAAGCACTAACAGGAGGCTTTAAAATTTTAATTCTAGTGTCCTTCGTTTGGGAGAAAAATGCAAAGGTACACGACAGCTTTTCCTTGCCAATATCTCTCTTTTGCAAAGAGCTGCGCATTGGAAAATTCAGGGCTATGTCGTGTAGATGATGGCCTAACAGGAGGCTTTAAAATTTTCTTTCTAGTGTCCTTCGTTTGGGAGAAAAATGC
Organism: Pseudophryne corroboree; assembly: GCF_028390025.1. Lineage (NCBI taxonomy): Eukaryota > Metazoa > Chordata > Amphibia > Anura > Myobatrachidae > Pseudophryne > Pseudophryne corroboree. The sequence goes on along the minus strand of NW_026968182.1, from coordinate 76,326 downwards.
AAAGGTACAAGACAGCTTTTCCTTGCCAATATCTCTCTTTTGCAAAGAGCTACGCATTGGAAAATTCAGGGCTATGTCGTGTAGATGATGGCCTAACAGGAGGCTTTAAAATTTTCTTTCTAGTGACCTTCGTTTGGGAGAAAAATGCAAAGGTACAAGACAGCTTTTCCTTGCCAATATCTCTCTTTTGCAAAGAGCTGCGCATTGGAAAATTCAGGGCTATGTCGTGTAGATGATGGCCTAACAGGAGGCTTTAAAATTTTCTTTCTAGTGACCTTCGTTTGGGAGAAAAATGCAAAGGTACAAGACAGCTTTTCCTTGCCAATATCTCTCTTTTGCAAAGAGCTGCGCATTGGAAAATTCAGGGCTATGTCGTGTAGATGATGGCCTAACAGGAGGCTTTAAAATTTTCTTTCTAGTGTCCTTCGTTTGGGAGAAAAATGCAATGGTACAAGACAGCTTTTCCTTGCCAATATCTCTCTTTTGCAAAGAGCTGCGCATTGGAAAATTCATAGCTATGCCGTGTAGATGATGGTCTAACAGGAGGCTTTAAAATTTTCTTTCTAGTGTCCTTCGTTTGGGTGAAAAATGCAATGGTACAAGACAGCTTTTCCTTGCCAATATCTCTCTTTTGCAAAGAGCTGCGCATTGGAAAATTCAGGGCTATGTCGTGTAGATGATGGCCTAACAGGAGGCTTTAAAATTTTCTTTCTAGTGTCCTTCGTTTGGGAGAAAAATGCAAAGGTACAAGACAGGTTTTCCTTGCCAATATCTCTCTTTTGCAAAGAGCTGCGCATTGGAAAATTCAGGGCTATGTCGTGTAGATGATTGCCTAACAGGAGGCTTTAAAATTTTAATTCTAGTGTCCTTCGTTTGGGAGAAAAATGCAAAGGTACAAGACAGCTTTTCCTTGCCAATATCTCTCTTTTGCAAAGAGCTGCGCATTGGAAAATTCAGGGCTATGTCGTGTAGATGATGGCCTAACAGGAGGCTTTAAAATTATCTTTCTAGTGTCCTTCGTTTGGGAGAAAAATGCAAAGGTACAAGACAGCTTTTCCTTGCCAATATCTCTCTTTTGCAAAGAGCTGCGCATTGGAAAATTCAGGGCTATGTCGTGTAGATGATGGCCTAACAGGAGGCTTTAAAATTTTAATTCTAGTGTCCTTCGTTTGGGAGAAAAATGCAAAGGTACAAGACAGCTTTTCCTTGCCAATATCTCTCTTTTGCAAAGAGCTGCGCATTGGAAAATTCAGGGCTATGTCGTGTAGATGATGGCCTAACAGGAGGCTTTAAAATTTTAATTCTAGTGTCCTTCGTTTGGGAGAAAAATGCAAAGGTACAAGACAGCTTTTCCTTGCCAATATCTCTCTTTTGCAAAGAGCTGCGCATTGGAAAATTCAGGGCTATGTCGTGTAGATGATGGCCTAACAGGAGGCTTTAAAATTTTAATTCTAGTGTCCTTCGTTTGGGAGAAAAATGCAAAGGTACAAGACAGCTTTTCCTTGCCAATATCTCTCTTTTGCAAAGAGCTGCGCATTGGAAAATTCAGGGCTATGTCGTGTAGATGATTGCCTAACAGGAGGCTTTAAAATTTTAATTCTAGTGTCCTTCGTTTGGGAGAAAAATGCAAAGGTACAAGACAGCTTTTCCTTGCCAATATCTCTCTTTTGCAAAGAGCTGCGCATTGGAAAATTCAGGGCTATGTCGTGTAGATGATGGCCTAACAGGAGGCTTTAAAATTATCTTTCTAGTGTCCTTCGTTTGGGAGAAAAATGCAAAGGTACAAGACAGCTTTTCCTTGCCAATATCTCTCTTTTGCAAAGAGCTGCGCATTGGAAAATTCAGGGCTATGTCGTGTAGATGATGGCCTAACAGGAGGCTTTAAAATTTTAATTCTAGTGTCCTTCGTTTGGGAGAAAAATGCAAAGGTACAAGACAGCTTTTCCTTGCCAATATCTCTCTTTTGCAAAGAGCTGCGCATTGGAAAATTCAGGGCTATGTCGTGTAGATGATGGCCTAACAGGAGGCTTTAAAATTTTAATTCTAGTGTCCTTCGTTTGGGAGAAAAATGCAAAGGTACAAGACAGCTTTTCCTTGCCAATATCTCTCTTTTGCAAAGAGCTGCGCATTGGAAAATTCAGGGCTATGTCGTGTAGATGATGGCCTAACAGGAGGCTTTAAAATTTTCTTTCTAGTGACCTTCGTTTGGGAGAAAAATGCAAAGGTACAAGACAGCTTTTCCTTGCCAATATCTCTCTTTTGCAAAGAGCTGCGCATTGGAAAATTCAGGGCTATGTCGTGTAGATGATGGCCTAACAGGAGGCTTTAAAATTTTCTTTCTAGTGTCCTTCGTTTGGGAGAAAAATGCAAAGGTACAAGACAGCTTTTCCTTGCCAATATCTCTCTTTTGCAAAGAGCTGCGCATTGGAAAATTCAGGGCTATGTCGTGTAGATGATGGCCTAACAGGAGGCTTTAAAATTATCTTTCTAGTGTCCTTCGTTTGGGAGAAAAATGCAAAGGTACAAGACAGCTTTTCCTTGCCAATATCTCTCTTTTGCAAAGAGCTGCGCATTGGAAAATTCAGGGCTATGTCGTGTAGATGATGGCCTAACAGGAGGCTTTAAAATTTTAATTCTAGTGTCCTTCGTTTGGGAGAAAAATGCAAAGGTACAAGACAGCTTTTCCTTGCCAATATCTCTCTTTTGCAAAGAGCTGCGCATTGGAAAATTCAGGGCTATGTCGTGTAGATGATGGCCTAACAGGAGGCTTTAAAATTTTAATTCTAGTGTCCTTCGTTTGGGAGAAAAATGCAAAGGTACAAGACAGCTTTTCCTTGCCAATATCTCTCTTTTGCAAAGAGCTGCGCATTGGAAAATTCAGGGCTATGTCGTGTAGATGATGTCCTAACAGGAGGCTTTAAAATTTTAATTCTAGTGTCCTTCGTTTGGGAGAAAAATGCAAAGGTACAAGACAGCTTTTCCTTGCCAATATCTCTCTATTGCAAAGAGCTACGCATTGGAAAATTCAGGGCTATGCCGTGTAGATGAAGCACTAACAGGAGGCTTTAAAATTTTCTTTCTAGTGTCCTTCGTTTGGGAGAAAAATGCAAAGGTACAAGACAGCTTTTGCTTGCCAATATCTCTCTTTTGTAAAGAGCTGCGCATTGGAAAATTCAGGGCTATGTCGTGTAGATGATGGCCTAACAGGAGGCTTTAAAATTTTAATTCTAGTGTCCTTCGTTTGGGAGAAAAATGCAAAGGTACAAGACAGCTTTTCCTTGCCAATATCTCTATTTTGCAAAGAGCTGCGCATTGGAAAATTCAGGGCTATGTCGTGTAGATGATGGCCTAACAGGAGGCTTTAAAATTTTAATTCTAGTGTCCTTCGTTTGGGAGAAAAATGCAAAGGTACAAGACAGCTTTTCCTTGCCAATATCTCTCTTTTGCAAAGAGCTGCGCATTGGAAAATTCAGGGCTATGTCGTGTAGATGATGGCCTAACAGGAGGCTTTAAAATTTTCTTTCTAGTGACCTTCGTTTGGGAGAAAAATGCAAAGGTACAAGACAGCTTTTCCTTGCCAATATCTCTCTTTTGCAAAGAGCTGCGCATTGGAAAATTCAGGGCTATGTCGTGTAGATGATGGCCTAACAGGAGGCTTTAAAATTTTCTTTCTAGTGTCCTTCGTTTGGGAGAAAAATGCAAAGGTACAAGACAGCTTTTCCTTGCCAATATCTCTCTTTTGCAAAGAGCTGCGCATTGGAAAATTCAGGGCTATGTCGTGTAGATGATGGCCTAACAGGAGGCTTTAAAATTATCTTTCTAGTGTCCTTCGTTTGGGAGAAAAATGCAAAGGTACAAGACAGCTTTTCCTTGCCAATATCTCTCTTTTGCAAAGAGCTGCGCATTGGAAAATGCAGGGCTATGTCGTGTAGATGATGGCCTAACAGGAGGCTTTAAAATTTTAATTCTAGTGTCCTTCGTTTGGGAGAAAAATGCAAAGGTACAAGACAGCTTTTCCTTGCCAATATCTCTCTTTTGCAAAGAGCTGCGCATTGGAAAATTCAGGGCTATGTCGTGTAGATGATGGCCTAACAGGAGGCTTTAAAATTATCTTTCTAGTGTCCTTCGTTTGGGAGAAAAATGCAAAGGTACAAGACAGCTTTTCCTTGCCAATATCTCTCTTTTGCAAAGAGCTGCGCATTGGAAAATTCAGGGCTATGTCGTGTAGATGATGGCCTAACAGGAGGCTTTAAAATTATCTTTCTAGTGTCCTTCGTTTGGGAGAAAAATGCAAAGGTACAAGACAGCTTTTCCTTGCCAATATCTCTCTTTTGCAAAGAGCTGCGCATTGGAAAATTCAGGGCTATGTCGTGTAGATGATGGCCTAACAGGAGGCTTTAAAATTATCTTTCTAGTGTCCTTCGTTTGGGAGAAAAATGCAAAGGTACAAGACAGCTTTTCCTTGCCAATATCTCTCTTTTGCAAAGAGCTGCGCATTGGAAAATTCAGGGCTATGTCGTGTAGATGATGGCCTAACAGGAGGCTTTAAAATTTTAATTCTAGTGTCCTTCGTTTGGGAGAAAAATGCAAAGGTACAAGACAGCTTTTCCTTGCCAATATCTCTCTTTTGCAAAGAGCTGCGCATTGGAAAATTCAGGGCTATGTCGTGTAGATGATGGCCTAACAGGAGGCTTTAAAATTTTAATTCTAGTGTCCTTCGTTTGGGAGAAAAATGCAAAGGTACAAGACAGCTTTTCCTTGCCAATATCTCTCTTTTGCAAAGAGCTGCGCATTGGAAAATTCAGGGCTATGTCGTGTAGATGATGGCCTAACAGGAGGCTTTAAAATTTTCTTTCTAGTGACCTTCGTTTGGGAGAAAAATGCAAAGGTACAAGACAGCTTTTCCTTGCCAATATCTCTCTTTTGCAAAGAGCTGCGCATTGGAAAATTCAGGGCTATGTCGTGTAGATGATGGCCTAACAGGAGGCTTTAAAATTTTCTTTCTAGTGTCCTTCGTTTGGGAGAAAAATGCAAAGGTACAAGACAGCTTTTCCTTGCCAATATCTCTCTTTTGCAAAGAGCTGCGCATTGGAAAATTCAGGGCTATGTCGTGTAGATGATGGCCTAACAGGAGGCTTTAAAATTATCTTTCTAGTGTCCTTCGTTTGGGAGAAAAATGCAAAGGTACAAGACAGCTTTTCCTTGCCAATATCTCTCTTTTGCAAAGAGCTGCGCATTGGAAAATTCAGGGCTATGTCGTGTAGATGATGGCCTAACAGGAGGCTTTAAAATTTTAATTCTAGTGTCCTTCGTTTGGGAGAAAAATGCAAAGGTACAAGACAGCTTTTCCTTGCCAATATCTCTCTTTTGCAAAGAGCTGCGCATTGGAAAATTCAGGGCTATGTCGTGTAGATGATGGCCTAACAGGAGGCTTTAAAATTTTAATTCTAGTGTCCTTCGTTTGGGAGAAAAATGCAAAGGTACAAGACAGCTTTTCCTTGCCAATATCTCTCTTTTGCAAAGAGCTGCGCATTGGAAAATTCAGGGCTATGTCGTGTAGATGATGTCCTAACAGGAGGCTTTAAAATTTTAATTCTAGTGTCCTTCGTTTGGGAGAAAAATGCAAAGGTACAAGACAGCTTTTCCTTGCCAATATCTCTCTATTGCAAAGAGCTACGCATTGGAAAATTCAGGGCTATGCCGTGTAGATGAAGCACTAACAGGAGGCTTTAAAATTTTCTTTCTAGTGTCCTTCGTTTGGGAGAAAAATGCAAAGGTACAAGACAGCTTTTGCTTGCCAATATCTCTCTTTTGTAAAGAGCTGCGCATTGGAAAATTCAGGGCTATGTCGTGTAGATGATGGCCTAACAGGAGGCTTTAAAATTTTAATTCTAGTGTCCTTCGTTTGGGAGAAAAATGCAAAGGTACAAGACAGCTTTTCCTTGCCAATATCTCTATTTTGCAAAGAGCTGCGCATTGGAAAATTCAGGGCTATGTCGTGTAGATGATGGCCTAACAGGAGGCTTTAAAATTTTAATTCTAGTGTCCTTCGTTTGGGAGAAAAATGCAAAGGTACAAGACAGCTTTTCCTTGCCAATATCTCTCTTTTGCAAAGAGCTGCGCATTGGAAAATTCAGGGCTATGTCGTGTAGATGATGGCCTAACAGGAGGCTTTAAAATTTTCTTTCTAGTGACCTTCGTTTGGGAGAAAAATGCAAAGGTACAAGACAGCTTTTCCTTGCCAATATCTCTCTTTTGCAAAGAGCTGCGCATTGGAAAATTCAGGGCTATGTCGTGTAGATGATGGCCTAACAGGAGGCTTTAAAATTTTCTTTCTAGTGTCCTTCGTTTGGGAGAAAAATGCAAAGGTACAAGACAGCTTTTCCTTGCCAATATCTCTCTTTTGCAAAGAGCTGCGCATTGGAAAATTCAGGGCTATGTCGTGTAGATGATGGCCTAACAGGAGGCTTTAAAATTATCTTTCTAGTGTCCTTCGTTTGGGAGAAAAATGCAAAGGTACAAGACAGCTTTTCCTTGCCAATATCTCTCTTTTGCAAAGAGCTGCGCATTGGAAAATTCAGGGCTATGTCGTGTAGATGATGGCCTAACAGGAGGCTTTAAAATTTTAATTCTAGTGTCCTTCGTTTGGGAGAAAAATGCAAAGGTACAAGACAGCTTTTCCTTGCCAATATCTCTCTTTTGCAAAGAGCTGCGCATTGGAAAATTCAGGGCTATGTCGTGTAGATGATGGCCTAACAGGAGGCTTTAAAATTATCTTTCTAGTGTCCTTCGTTTGGGAGAAAAATGCAAAGGTACAAGACAGCTTTTCCTTGCCAATATCTCTCTTTTGCAAAGAGCTGCGCATTGGAAAATTCATGGCTATGCCGTGTAGATGATGGCCTAACAGGAGGCTTTAAAATTTTCTTTCTAGTGACCTTCGTTTGGGAGAAAAATGCAAAGGTACAAGACAGCTTTTCCTTGCCAATATCTCTCTTTTGCAAAGAGCTGCGCATTGGAAAATTCAGGGCTATGTCGTGTAGATGATGGCCTAACAGGAGGCTTTAAAATTTTCTTTCTAGTGACCTTCGTTTGGGAGAAAAATGCAAAGGTACAAGACAGCTTTTCCTTGCCAATATCTCTCTTTTGCAAAGAGCTGCGCATTGGAAAATTCAGGGCTATGTCGTGTAGATGATGGCCTAACAGGAGGCTTTAAAATTTTCTTTCTAGTGACCTTCGTTTGGGAGAAAAATGCAAAGGTACAAGACAGCTTTTCCTTGCCAATATCTCTCTTTTGCAAAGAGCTGCGCATTGGAAAATTCAGGGCTATGTCGTGTAGATGATGGCCTAACAGGAGGCTTTAAAATTTTCTTTCTAGTGTCCTTCGTTTGGGAGAAAAATGCAATGGTACAAGACAGCTTTTCCTTGCCAATATCTCTCTTTTGCAAAGAGCTGTGCATTGGAAAATTCAGGGCTATGTCGTGTAGATGATGGCCTAACAGGAGGCTTTAAAATTATCTTTCTAGTGTCCTTCGTTTGGGAGAAAAATGCAAAGGTACAAGACAGCTTTTCCTTGCCAATATCTCTCTTTTGCAAAGAGCTGCGCATTGGAAAATTCAGGGCTATGTCGTGTAGATGATGGCCTAACAGGAGGCTTTAAAATTTTAATTCTAGTGTCCTTCGTTTGGGAGAAAAATGCAAAGGTACAAGACAGCTTTTCCTTGCCAATATCTCTCTTTTGCAAAGAGCTGCGCATTGGAAAATTCAGGGCTATGTCGTGTAGATGATGTTCTAACAGGAGGCTTTAAAATTTTAATTCTAGTGTCCTTCGTTTGGGAGAAAAATGCAAAGGTACAAGACAGCTTTTCCTTGCCAATATCTCTCTTTTGCAAAGAGCTGCGCATTGGAAAATTCAGGGCTATGTCGTGTAGATGATGGCCTAACAGGAGGCTTTAAAATTTTCTTTCTAGTGACCTTCGTTTGGGAGAAAAATGCAAAGGTACAAGACAGCTTTTCCTTGCCAATATCTCTCTTTTGCAAAGAGCTGCGCATTGGAAAATTCAGGGCTATGTCGTGTAGATGATGGCCTAACAGGAGGCTTTAAAATTTTCTTTCTAGTGTCCTTCGTTTGGGAGAAAAATGCAAAGGTACAAGACAGCTTTTCCTTGCCAATATCTCTCTTTTGCAAAGAGCTGCGCATTGGAAAATTCAGGGCTATGTCGTGTAGATGATGGCCTAACAGGAGGCTTTAAAATTATCTTTCTAGTGTCCTTCGTTTGGGAGAAAAATGCAAAGGTACAAGACAGCTTTTCCTTGCCAATATCTCTCTTTTGCAAAGAGCTGCGCATTGGAAAATTCAGGGCTATGTCGTGTAGATGATGGCCTAACAGGAGGCTTTAAAATTTTCTTTCTAGTGTCCTTCGTTTGGGAGAAAAATGCAAAGGTACAAGACAGCTTTTCCTTGCCAATATCTCTCTTTTGCAAAGAGCTACGCATTGGAAAATTCAGGGCTATGTCGTGTAGATGATGGCCTAACAGGAGGCTTTAAAATTTTCTTTCTAGTGACCTTCGTTTGGGAGAAAAATGCAAAGGTACAAGACAGCTTTTCCTTGCCAATGTCTCTCTTTTGCAAAGAGCTGCGCATTGGAAAATTCAGGGCTATGTCGTGTAGATGATGGCCTAACAGGAGGCTTTAAAATTTTAATTCTAGTGTCCTTCGTTTGAGAGAAAAATGCAAAGGTACAAGACAGCTTTTCCTTGCCAATATCTCTCTTTTGCAAAGAGCTGCGCATTGGAAAATTCAGGGCTATGTCGTGTAGATGATGGCCTAACAGGAGGCTTTAAAATTTTCTTTCTAGTGACCTTCGTTTGGGAGAAAAATGCTAAGGTACAAGACAGCTTTTCCTTGCCAATATCTCTCTTTTGCAAAGAGCTGCGCCTTGGAAAATTCAGGGCTATGTCGTGTAGATGATGGCCTAACAGGAGGCTTTAAAATTTTAATTCTAGTGTCCTTCGTTTGGGAGAAAAATGCAAAGGTACAAGACAGCTTTTCCTTGCCAATATCTCTCTTTTGCAAAGAGCTGCGCATTGGAAAATTCAGGGCTATGTCGTGTAGATGATGGCCTAACAGGAGGCTTTAAAATTTTCTTTCTAGTTTCCTTCGTTTGGGAGAAAAATGCAAAGGTACAAGACAGCTTTTCCTTGCCAATATCTCTCTTTTGCAAAGAGCTACGCATTGGAAAATTCAGGGCTATGTCGTGTAGATGATGGCCTAACAGGAGGCTTTAAAATTTTCTTTCTAGTGACCTTCGTTTGGGAGAAAAATGCAAAGGTACAAGACAGCTTTTCCTTGCCAATATCTCTCTTTTGCAAAGAGCTGCGCATTGGAAAATTCAGGGCTATGTCGTGTAGATGATGGCCTAACAGGAGGCTTTAAAATTTTCTTTCTAGTGTCCTTCGTTTGGGAGAAAAATGCAAAGGTACAAGACAGCTTTTCCTTGCCAATATCTCTCTTTTGCAAAGAGCTGCGCATTGGAAAATTCAGGGCTATGTCGTGTAGATGATGGCCTAACAGGAGGCTTTAAAATGTTCTTTCTAGTGTCCTTCGTTTGGGAGAAAAATGCAAAGGTACAAGACAGCTTTTCCTTGCCAATATCTCTCTTTTGCAAAGAGCTGCGCATTGGAAAATTCAGGGCTATGTCGTGTAGATGATGACCTAACAGAAGGCTTTAAAATTTTAATTCTAGTGTCCTTCGTTTGGGAGAAAAATGCAAAGGTACAAGACAGCTTTTCCTTGCCAATATCTCTCTTTTGCAAAGAGCTGCGCATTGGAAAATTCATGGCTATGCCGTGTAGATGATGGCCTAACAGGAGGCTTTAAAATTTTCTTTCTAGTGACCTTCGTTTGGGAGAAAAATGCAAAGGTACAAGACAGCTTTTCCTTGCCAATATCTCTCTTTTGCAAAGAGCTGCGCATTGGAAAATTCAGGGCTATGTCGTGTAGATGATGGCCTAACAGGAGGCTTTAAAATTTTCTTTCTAGTGACCTTCGTTTGGGAGAAAAATGCAAAGGTACAAGACAGCTTTTCCTTGCCAATATCTCTCTTTTGCAAAGAGCTGCGCATTGGAAAATTCATGGCTATGCCGTGTAGATGATGGTCTAACAGGAGGCTTTAAAATTTTAATTCTAGTGTCCTTCGTTTGGGAGAAAAATGCAAAGGTACAAGACAGCTTTTCCTTGCCAATATCTCTCTTTTGCAAAGAGCTGCGCATTGGAAAATTCAGGGCTATGTCGTGTAGATGATGGCCTAACAGGAGGCTTTAAAATTTTCTTTCTAGTGACCTTCGTTTGGGAGAAAAATGCAAAGGTACAAGACAGCTTTTCCTTGCCAATATCTCTCTTTTGCAAAGAGCTGCGCATTGGAAAATTCAGGGCTATGTCGTGTAGATGATGGCCTAACAGGAGGCTTTAAAATTTTCTTTCTAGTGTCCTTCGTTTGGGAGAAAAATGCAATGGTACAAGACAGCTTTTCCTTGCCAATATCTCTCTTTTGCAAAGAGCTGTGCATTGGAAAATTCAGGGCTATGTCGTGTAGATGATGGCCTAACAGGAGGCTTTAAAATTTTATTTCTAGTGTCCTTCGTTTGGGAGAAAAATGCAAAGGTACAAGACAGCTTTTCCTTGCCAATATCTCTCTTTTGCAAAGAGCTGCGCATTGGAAAATTCAGGGCTATGTCGTGTAGATGATGGCCTAACAGGAGGCTTTAAAATGTTCTTTCTAGTGTCCTTCGTTTGGGAGAAAAATGCAAAGGTACAAGACAGCTTTTCCTTGCCAATATCTCTCTTTTGCAAAGAGCTGCGCATTGGAAAATTCAGGGCTATGTCGTGTAGCTGATGGCCTAACAGGAGGCTTTAAAATTTTAATTCTAGTGTCCTTCGTTTGGGAGAAAAATGCAAAGGTACAAGACAGCTTTTCCTTGCCAATATCTCTCTTTTGCAAAGAGCTGCGCATTGGAAAATTCAGGGCTATGTCGTGTAGATGATGGCCTAACAGGAGGCTTTAAAATTTTCTTTCTAGTGACCTTCGTTTGGGAGAAAAATGCAAAGGTACAAGACAGCTTTTCCTTGCCAATATCTCTCTTTTGCAAAGAGCTGCGCATTGGAAAATTCAGGGCTATGTCGTGTAGATGATGGCCTAACAGGAGGCTTTAAAATTTTCTTTCTAGTGTCCTTCGTTTGGGAGAAAAATGCAAAGGTACAAGACAGCTTTTCCTTGCCAATATCTCTCTTTTGCAAAGAGCTACGCATTGGAAAATTCAGGGCTATGTCGTGTAGATGATGGCCTAACAGGAGGCTTTAAAATTTTCTTTCTAGTGACCTTCGTTTGGGAGAAAAATGCAAAGGTACAAGACAGCTTTTCCTTGCCAATATCTCTCTTTTGCAAAGAGCTGCGCATTGGAAAATTCAGGGCTATGTCGTGTAGATGATGGCCTAACAGGAGGCTTTAAAATTTTAATTCTAGTGTCCTTCGTTTGGGAGAAAAATGCAAAGGTACAAGACAGCTTTTCCTTGCCAATATCTCTCTTTTGCAAAGAGCTGCGCATTGGAAAATTCAGGGCTATGTCGTGTAGATGATGGCCTAACAGGAGGCTTTAAAATTTTCTTTCTAGTGACCTTCGTTTGGGAGAAAAATGCAAAGGTACAAGACAGCTTTTCCTTGCCAATATCTCTCTTTTGCAAAGAGCTGCGCATTGGAAAATTCAGGGCTATGTCGTGTAGATGATGGCCTAACAGGAGGCTTTAAAATTTTAATTCTAGTGTCCTTCGTTTGGGAGAAAAATGCAAAGGTACAAGACAGCTTTTCCTTGCCAATATCTCTCTTTTGCAAAGAGCTGCGCATTGGAAAATTCAGGGCTATGTCGTGTAGATGATGGCCTAACAGGAGGCTTTAAAATTTTCTTTCTAGTTTCCTTCGTTTGGGAGAAAAATGCAAAGGTACAAGACAGCTTTTCCTTGCCAATATCTCTCTTTTGCAAAGAGCTACGCATTGGAAAATTCAGGGCTATGTCGTGTAGATGATGGCCTAACAGGAGGCTTTAAAATTTTCTTTCTAGTGACCTTCGTTTGGGAGAAAAATGCAAAGGTACAAGACAGCTTTTCCTTGCCAATATCTCTCTTTTGCAAAGAGCTGCGCATTGGAAAATTCAGGGCTATGTCGTGTAGATGATGGCCTAACAGGAGGCTTTAAAATGTTCTTTCTAGTGTCCTTCGTTTGGGAGAAAAATGCAAAGGTACAAGACAGCTTTTCCTTGCCAATATCTCTCTTTTGCAAAGAGCTGCGCATTGGAAAATTCAGGGCTATGTCGTGTAGATGATGGCCTAACAGAAGGCTTTAAAATTTTAATTCTAGTGTCCTTCGTTTGGGAGAAAAATGCAAAGGTACAAGACAGCTTTTCCTTGCCAATATCTCTCTTTTGCAAAGAGCTGCGCATTGGAAAATTCATGGCTATGCCGTGTAGATGATGGCCTAACAGGAGGCTTTAAAATTTTCTTTCTAGTGACCTTCGTTTGGGAGAAAAATGCAAAGGTACAAGACAGCTTTTCCTTGCCAATATCTCTCTTTTGCAAAGAGCTGCGCATTGGAAAATTCAGGGCTATGTCGTGTAGATGATGGCCTAACAGGAGGCTTTAAAATTTTCTTTCTAGTGACCTTCGTTTGGGAGAAAAATGCAAAGGTACAAGACAGCTTTTCCTTGCCAATATCTCTCTTTTGCAAAGAGCTGCGCATTGGAAAATTCATGGCTATGCCGTGTAGATGATGGTCTAACAGGAGGCTTTAAAATTTTAATTCTAGTGTCCTTCGTTTGGGAGAAAAATGCAAAGGTACAAGACAGCTTTTCCTTGCCAATATCTCTCTTTTGCAAAGAGCTGCGCATTGGAAAATTCAGGGCTATGTCGTGTAGATGATGGCCTAACAGGAGGCTTTAAAATTTTATTTCTAGTGTCCTTCGTTTGGGAGAAAAATGCAAAGGTACAAGACAGCTTTTCCTTGCCAATATCTCTCTTTTGCAAAGAGCTGCGCATTGGAAAATTCAGGGCTATGTCGTGTAGATGATGGCCTAACAGGAGGCTTTAAAATGTTCTTTCTAGTGTCCTTCGTTTGGGAGAAAAATGCAAAGGTACAAGACAGCTTTTCCTTGCCAATATCTCTCTTTTGCAAAGAGCTGCGCATTGGAAAATTCAGGGCTATGTCGTGTAGATGATGGCCTAACAGGAGGCTTTAAAATTTTAATTCTAGTGTCCTTCGTTTGGGAGAAAAATGCAAAGGTACAAGACAGCTTTTCCTTGCCAATATCTCTCTTTTGCAAAGAGCTGCGCATTGGAAAATTCAGGGCTATGTCGTGTAGATGATGGCCTAACAGGAGGCTTTAAAATTTTCTTTCTAGTGACCTTCGTTTGGGAGAAAAATGCAAAGGTACAAGACAGCTTTTCCTTGCCAATATCTCTCTTTTGCAAAGAGCTGCGCATTGGAAAATTCAGGGCTATGTCGTGTAGATGATGGCCTAACAGGAGGCTTTAAAATTTTCTTTCTAGTGTCCTTCGTTTGGGAGAAAAATGCAAAGGTACAAGACAGCTTTTCCTTGCCAATATCTCTCTTTTGCAAAGAGCTACGCATTGGAAAATTCAGGGCTATGTCGTGTAGATGATGGCCTAACAGGAGGCTTTAAAATTTTAATTCTAGTGTCCTTCGTTTGGGAGAAAAATGCAAAGGTACAAGACAGCTTTTCCTTGCCAATATCTCTCTTTTGCAAAGAGCTGCGCATTGGAAAATTCAGGGCTATGTCGTGTAGATGATGGACTAACAGGAGGCTTTAAAATTTTCTTTCTAGTGACCTTCGTTTGGGAGAAAAATGCAAAGGTACAAGACAGCTTTTCCTTGCCAATATCTCTCTTTTGCAAAGAGCTGCGCATTGGAAAATTCAGGGCTATGTCGTGTAGATGATGGCCTAACAGGAGGCTTTAAAATTTTAATTCTAGTGTCCTTCGTTTGGGAGAAAAATGCAAAGGTACAAGACAGCTTTTCCTTGCCAATATCTCTCTTTTGCAAAGAGCTGCGCATTGGAAAATTCAGGGCTATGTCGTGTAGATGATGGCCTAACAGGAGGCTTTAAAATTATCTTTCTAGTGTCCTTCGTTTGGGAGAAAAATGCAAAGGTACAAGACAGCTTTTCCTTGCCAATATCTCTCTTTTGCAAAGAGCTGCGCATTGGAAAATTCAGGGCTATGTCGTGTAGATGATGGCCTAACAGGAGGCTTTAAAATTTTAATTCTAGTGTCCTTCGTTTGGGAGAAAAATGCAAAGGTACAAGACAGCTTTTCCTTGCCAATATCTCTCTTTTGCAAAGAGCTGCGCATTGGAAAATTCAGGGCTATGTCGTGTAGATGATGGCCTAACAGGAGGCTTTAAAATTTTAATTCTAGTGTCCTTCGTTTGGGAGAAAAATGCAAAGGTACAAGACAGCTTTTCCTTGCCAATATCTCTCTTTTGCAAAGAGCTGCGCATTGGAAAATTCAGGGCTATGTCGTGTAGATGATGGCCTAACAGGAGGCTTTAAAATTTTAATTCTAGTGTCCTTCGTTTGGGAGAAAAATGCAAAGGTACAAGACAGCTTTTCCTTGCCAATATCTCTCTTTTGCAAAGAGCTGCGCATTGGAAAATTCAGGGCTATGTCGTGTAGATGATGGCCTAACAGGAGGCTTTAAAATTTTAATTCTAGTGTCCTTCGTTTGGGAGAAAAATGCAAAGGTACAAGACAGATTTTCCTTGCCAATATCTCTCTATTGCAAAGAGCTACGCATTGGAAAATTCAGGGCTATGCCTTGTAGATAAAGCACTAACAGGAGGCTTTAAAATTTTAATTCTAGTGTCCTTCGTTTGGGAGAAAAATGCAAAGGTACACGACAGCTTTTCCTTGCCAATATCTCTCTTTTGCAAAGAGCTGCGCATTGGAAAATTCAGGGCTATGTCGTGTAGATGATGGCCTAACAGGAGGCTTTAAAATTTTCTTTCTAGTGTCCTTCGTTTGGGAGAAAAATGCAAAGGTACAAGACAGCTTTTCCTTGCCAATATCTCTCTTTTGCAAAGAGCTACGCATTGGAAAATTCAGGGCTATGTCGTGTAGATGATGGCCTAACAGGAGGCTTTAAAATTTTCTTTCTAGTGACCTTCGTTTGGGAGAAAAATGCAAAGGTACAAGACAGCTTTTCCTTGCCAATATCTCTCTTTTGCAAAGAGCTGCGCATTGGAAAATTCAGGGCTATGTCGTGTAGATGATGGCCTAACAGGAGGCTTTAAAATTTTCTTTCTAGTGACCTTCGTTTGGGAGAAAAATGCAAAGGTACAAGACAGCTTTTCCTTGCCAATATCTCTCTTTTGCAAAGAGCTGCGCATTGGAAAATTCAGGGCTATGTCGTGTAGATGATGGCCTTACAGGAGGCTTTAAAATTTTCTTTCTAGTGTCCTTCGTTTGGGAGAAAAATGCAATGGTACAAGACAGCTTTTCCTTGCCAATATCTCTCTTTTGCAAAGAGCTGCGCATTGGAAAATTCATAGCTATGCCGTGTAGATGATGGTCTAACAGGAGGCTTTAAAATTTTCTTTCTAGTGTCCTTCGTTTGGGTGAAAAATGCAATGGTACAAGACAGCTTTTCCTTGCCAATATCTCTCTTTTGCAAAGAGCTGCGCATTGGAAAATTCAGGGCTATGTCGTGTAGATGATGGCCTAACAGGAGGCTTTAAAATTTTCTTTCTAGTGTCCTTCGTTTGGGAGAAAAATGCAAAGGTACAAGACAGGTTTTCCTTGCCAATATCTCTCTTTTGCAAAGAGCTGCGCATTGGAAAATTCAGGGCTATGTCGTGTAGATGATTGCCTAACAGGAGGCTTTAAAATTTTAATTCTAGTGTCCTTCGTTTGGGAGAAAAATGCAAAGGTACAAGACAGCTTTTCCTTGCCAATATCTCTCTTTTGCAAAGAGCTGCGCATTGGAAAATTCAGGGCTATGTCGTGTAGATGATGGCCTAACAGGAGGCTTTAAAATTATCTTTCTAGTGTCCTTCGTTTGGGAGAAAAATGCAAAGGTACAAGACAGCTTTTCCTTGCCAATATCTCTCTTTTGCAAAGAGCTGCGCATTGGAAAATTCAGGGCTATGTCGTGTAGATGATGGCCTAACAGGAGGCTTTAAAATTTTAATTCTAGTGTCCTTCGTTTGGGAGAAAAATGCAAAGGTACAAGACAGCTTTTCCTTGCCAATATCTCTCTTTTGCAAAGAGCTGCGCATTGGAAAATTCAGGGCTATGTCGTGTAGATGATGGCCTAACAGGAGGCTTTAAAATTTTAATTCTAGTGTCCTTCGTTTGGGAGAAAAATGCAAAGGTACAAGACAGCTTTTCCTTGCCAATATCTCTCTTTTGCAAAGAGCTGCGCATTGGAAAATTCAGGGCTATGTCGTGTAGATGATGGCCTAACAGGAGGCTTTAAAATTTTAATTCTAGTGTCCTTCGTTTGGGAGAAAAATGCAAAGGTACAAGACAGCTTTTCCTTGCCAATATCTCTCTTTTGCAAAGAGCTGCGCATTGGAAAATTCAGGGCTATGTCGTGTAGATGATTGCCTAACAGGAGGCTTTAAAATTTTAATTCTAGTGTCCTTCGTTTGGGAGAAAAATGCAAAGGTACAAGACAGCTTTTCCTTGCCAATATCTCTCTTTTGCAAAGAGCTGCGCATTGGAAAATTCAGGGCTATGTCGTGTAGATGATGGCCTAACAGGAGGCTTTAAAATTATCTTTCTAGTGTCCTTCGTTTGGGAGAAAAATGCAAAGGTACAAGACAGCTTTTCCTTGCCAATATCTCTCTTTTGCAAAGAGCTGCGCATTGGAAAATTCAGGGCTATGTCGTGTAGATGATGGCCTAACAGGAGGCTTTAAAATTTTAATTCTAGTGTCCTTCGTTTGGGAGAAAAATGCAAAGGTACAAGACAGCTTTTCCTTGCCAATATCTCTCTTTTGCAAAGAGCTGCGCATTGGAAAATTCAGGGCTATGTCGTGTAGATGATGGCCTAACAGGAGGCTTTAAAATTTTAATTCTAGTGTCCTTCGTTTGGGAGAAAAATGCAAAGGTACAAGACAGCTTTTCCTTGCCAATATCTCTCTTTTGCAAAGAGCTGCGCATTGGAAAATTCAGGGCTATGTCGTGTAGATGATGGCCTAACAGGAGGCTTTAAAATTTTCTTTCTAGTGACCTTCGTTTGGGAGAAAAATGCAAAGGTACAAGACAGCTTTTCCTTGCCAATATCTCTCTTTTGCAAAGAGCTGCGCATTGGAAAATTCAGGGCTATGTCGTGTAGATGATGGCCTAACAGGAGGCTTTAAAATTATCTTTCTAGTGTCCTTCGTTTGGGAGAAAAATGCAAAGGTACAAGACAGCTTTTCCTTGCCAATATCTATCTTTTGCAAAGAGCTGCGCATTGGAAAATTCAGGGCTATGTCGTGTAGATGATGGCCTAACAGGAGGCTTTAAAATTTTCTTTCTAGTGACCTTCGTTTGGGAGAAAAATGCAAAGGTACAAGACAGCTTTTCCTTGCCAATATCTATCTTTTGCAAAGAGCTGCGCATTGGAAAATTCAGGGCTATGTCGTGTAGATGATGGCCTAACAGGAGGCTTTAAAATTTTAATTCTAGTGTCCTTCGTTTGGGAGAAAAATGCAAAGGTACAAGACAGCTTTTCCTTGCCAATATCTCTCTTTTGCAAAGAGCTGCGCATTGGAAAATTCAGGGCTATGTCGTGTAGATGATGGCCTAACAGGAGGCTTTAAAATTTTAATTCTAGTGTCCTTCGTTTGGGAGAAAAATGCAAAGGTACAAGACAGCTTTTCCTTGCCAATATCTCTCTTTTGCAAAGAGCTGCGCATTGGAAAATTCAGGGCTATGTCGTGTAGATGATGTCCTAACAGGAGGCTTTAAAATTTTAATTCTAGTGTCCTTCGTTTGGGAGAAAAATGCAAAGGTACAAGACAGCTTTTCCTTGCCAATATCTCTCTATTGCAAAGAGCTACGCATTGGAAAATTCAGGGCTATGCCGTGTAGATGAAGCACTAACAGGAGGCTTTAAAATTTTAATTCTAGTGTCCTTCGTTTGGGAGAAAAATGCAAAGGTACAAGACAGCTTTTCCTTGCCAATATCTCTCTTTTGCAAAGAGCTGCGCATTGGAAAATTCAGGGCTATGTCGTGTAGATGATGGCCTAACAGGAGGCTTTCAAATTTTCTTTCTAGTGTCCTTCGTTTGGGAGAAAAATGCAAAGGTACAAGACAGCTTTTCCTTGCCAATATCTCTCTTTTGCAAAGAGCTGCGCATTGGAAAATTCAGGGCTATGTCGTGTAGATGATGGCCTAACAGGAGGCTTTAAAATTTTCTTTCTAGTGACCTTCGTTTGGGAGAAAAATGCAAAGGTACAAGACAGCTTTTCCTTGCCAATATCTCTCTTTTGCAAAGAGCTGCGCATTGGAAAATTCAGGGCTATGTCGTGTAGATGATGGCCTAACAGGAGGCTTTAAAATTTTCTTTCTAGTGTCCTTCGTTTGGGAGAAAAATGCAAAGGTACAAGACAGCTTTTCCTTGCCAATATCTCTCTTTTGCAAAGAGCTGCGCATTGGAAAATTCAGGGCTATGTCGTGTAGATGATGGCCTAACAGGAGGCTTTAAAATTATCTTTCTAGTGTCCTTCGTTTGGGAGAAAAATGCAAAGGTACAAGACAGCTTTTCCTTGCCAATATCTCTCTTTTGCAAAGAGCTGCGCATTGGAAAATTCAGGGCTATGTCGTGTAGATGATGGCCTAACAGGAGGCTTTAAAATTTTAATTCTAGTGTCCTTCGTTTGGGAGAAAAATGCAAAGGTACAAGACAGCTTTTCCTTGCCAATATCTCTCTTTTGCAAAGAGCTGCGCATTGGAAAATTCAGGGCTATGTCGTGTAGATGATGGCCTAACAGGAGGCTTTAAAATTTTAATTCTAGTGTCCTTCGTTTGGGAGAAAAATGCAAAGGTACAAGACAGATTTTCCTTGCCAATATCTCTCTATTGCAAAGAGCTACGCATTGGAAAATTCAGGGCTATGCCTTGTAGATAAAGCACTAACAGGAGGCTTTAAAATTTTAATTCTAGTGTCCTTCGTTTGGGAGAAAAATGCAAAGGTACACGACAGCTTTTCCTTGCCAATATCTCTCTTTTGCAAAGAGCTGCGCATTGGAAAATTCAGGGCTATGTCGTGTAGATGATGGCCTAACAGGAGGCTTTAAAATTTTCTTTCTAGTGTCCTTCGTTTGGGAGAAAAATGCAAAGGTACAAGACAGCTTTTCCTTGCCAATATCTCTCTTTTGCAAAGAGCTACGCATTGGAAAATTCAGGGCTATGTCGTGTAGATGATGGCCTAACAGGAGGCTTTAAAATTTTCTTTCTAGTGACCTTCGTTTGGGAGAAAAATGCAAAGGTACAAGACAGCTTTTCCTTGCCAATATCTCTCTTTTGCAAAGAGCTGCGCATTGGAAAATTCAGGGCTATGTCGTGTAGATGATGGCCTAACAGGAGGCTTTAAAATTTTCTTTCTAGTGACCTTCGTTTGGGAGAAAAATGCAAAGGTACAAGACAGCTTTTCCTTGCCAATATCTCTCTTTTGCAAAGAGCTGCGCATTGGAAAATTCAGGGCTATGTCGTGTAGATGATGGCCTTACAGGAGGCTTTAAAATTTTCTTTCTAGTGTCCTTCGTTTGGGAGAAAAATGCAATGGTACAAGACAGCTTTTCCTTGCCAATATCTCTCTTTTGCAAAGAGCTGCGCATTGGAAAATTCATAGCTATGCCGTGTAGATGATGGTCTAACAGGAGGCTTTAAAATTTTCTTTCTAGTGTCCTTCGTTTGGGTGAAAAATGCAATGGTACAAGACAGCTTTTCCTTGCCAATATCTCTCTTTTGCAAAGAGCTGCGCATTGGAAAATTCAGGGCTATGTCGTGTAGATGATGGCCTAACAGGAGGCTTTAAAATTTTCTTTCTAGTGTCCTTCGTTTGGGAGAAAAATGCAAAGGTACAAGACAGGTTTTCCTTGCCAATATCTCTCTTTTGCAAAGAGCTGCGCATTGGAAAATTCAGGGCTATGTCGTGTAGATGATTGCCTAACAGGAGGCTTTAAAATTTTAATTCTAGTGTCCTTCGTTTGGGAGAAAAATGCAAAGGTACAAGACAGCTTTTCCTTGCCAATATCTCTCTTTTGCAAAGAGCTGCGCATTGGAAAATTCAGGGCTATGTCGTGTAGATGATGGCCTAACAGGAGGCTTTAAAATTATCTTTCTAGTGTCCTTCGTTTGGGAGAAAAATGCAAAGGTACAAGACAGCTTTTCCTTGCCAATATCTCTCTTTTGCAAAGAGCTGCGCATTGGAAAATTCAGGGCTATGTCGTGTAGATGATGGCCTAACAGGAGGCTTTAAAATTTTAATTCTAGTGTCCTTCGTTTGGGAGAAAAATGCAAAGGTACAAGACAGCTTTTCCTTGCCAATATCTCTCTTTTGCAAAGAGCTGCGCATTGGAAAATTCAGGGCTATGTCGTGTAGATGATGGCCTAACAGGAGGCTTTAAAATTTTAATTCTAGTGTCCTTCGTTTGGGAGAAAAATGCAAAGGTACAAGACAGCTTTTCCTTGCCAATATCTCTCTTTTGCAAAGAGCTGCGCATTGGAAAATTCAGGGCTATGTCGTGTAGATGATGGCCTAACAGGAGGCTTTAAAATTTTAATTCTAGTGTCCTTCGTTTGGGAGAAAAATGCAAAGGTACAAGACAGCTTTTCCTTGCCAATATCTCTCTTTTGCAAAGAGCTGCGCATTGGAAAATTCAGGGCTATGTCGTGTAGATGATTGCCTAACAGGAGGCTTTAAAATTTTAATTCTAGTGTCCTTCGTTTGGGAGAAAAATGCAAAGGTACAAGACAGCTTTTCCTTGCCAATATCTCTCTTTTGCAAAGAGCTGCGCATTGGAAAATTCAGGGCTATGTCGTGTAGATGATGGCCTAACAGGAGGCTTTAAAATTATCTTTCTAGTGTCCTTCGTTTGGGAGAAAAATGCAAAGGTACAAGACAGCTTTTCCTTGCCAATATCTCTCTTTTGCAAAGAGCTGCGCATTGGAAAATTCAGGGCTATGTCGTGTAGATGATGGCCTAACAGGAGGCTTTAAAATTTTAATTCTAGTGTCCTTCGTTTGGGAGAAAAATGCAAAGGTACAAGACAGCTTTTCCTTGCCAATATCTCTCTTTTGCAAAGAGCTGCGCATTGGAAAATTCAGGGCTATGTCGTGTAGATGATGGCCTAACAGGAGGCTTTAAAATTTTAATTCTAGTGTCCTTCGTTTGGGAGAAAAATGCAAAGGTACAAGACAGCTTTTCCTTGCCAATATCTCTCTTTTGCAAAGAGCTGCGCATTGGAAAATTCAGGGCTATGTCGTGTAGATGATGGCCTAACAGGAGGCTTTAAAATTTTCTTTCTAGTGACCTTCGTTTGGGAGAAAAATGCAAAGGTACAAGACAGCTTTTCCTTGCCAATATCTCTCTTTTGCAAAGAGCTGCGCATTGGAAAATTCAGGGCTATGTCGTGTAGATGATGGCCTAACAGGAGGCTTTAAAATTATCTTTCTAGTGTCCTTCGTTTGGGAGAAAAATGCAAAGGTACAAGACAGCTTTTCCTTGCCAATATCTATCTTTTGCAAAGAGCTGCGCATTGGAAAATTCAGGGCTATGTCGTGTAGATGATGGCCTAACAGGAGGCTTTAAAATTTTAATTCTAGTGTCCTTCGTTTGGGAGAAAAATGCAAAGGTACAAGACAGCTTTTCCTTGCCAATATCTCTCTTTTGCAAAGAGCTGCGCATTGGAAAATTCAGGGCTATGTCGTGTAGATGATGGCCTAACAGGAGGCTTTAAAATTTTAATTCTAGTGTCCTTCGTTTGGGAGAAAAATGCAAAGGTACAAGACAGCTTTTCCTTGCCAATATCTCTCTTTTGCAAAGAGCTGCGCATTGGAAAATTCAGGGCTATGTCGTGTAGATGATGTCCTAACAGGAGGCTTTAAAATTTTAATTCTAGTGTCCTTCGTTTGGGAGAAAAATGCAAAGGTACAAGACAGCTTTTCCTTGCCAATATCTCTCTATTGCAAAGAGCTACGCATTGGAAAATTCAGGGCTATGCCGTGTAGATGAAGCACTAACAGGAGGCTTTAAAATTTTAATTCTAGTGTCCTTCGTTTGGGAGAAAAATGCAAAGGTACAAGACAGCTTTTCCTTGCCAATATCTCTCTTTTGCAAAGAGCTGCGCATTGGAAAATTCAGGGCTATGTCGTGTAGATGATGGCCTAACAGGAGGCTTTCAAATTTTCTTTCTAGTGTCCTTCGTTTGGGAGAAAAATGCAAAGGTACAAGACAGCTTTTCCTTGCCAATATCTCTCTTTTGCAAAGAGCTGCGCATTGGAAAATTCAGGGCTATGTCGTGTAGATGATGGCCTAACAGGAGGCTTTAAAATTTTCTTTCTAGTGACCTTCGTTTGGGAGAAAAATGCAAAGGTACAAGACAGCTTTTCCTTGCCAATATCTCTCTTTTGCAAAGAGCTGCGCATTGGAAAATTCAGGGCTATGTCGTGTAGATGATGGCCTAACAGGAGGCTTTAAAATTTTCTTTCTAGTGTCCTTCGTTTGGGAGAAAAATGCAAAGGTACAAGACAGCTTTTCCTTGCCAATATCTCTCTTTTGCAAAGAGCTGCGCATTGGAAAATTCAGGGCTATGTCGTGTAGATGATGGCCTAACAGGAGGCTTTAAAATTATCTTTCTAGTGTCCTTCGTTTGGGAGAAAAATGCAAAGGTACAAGACAGCTTTTCCTTGCCAATATCTCTCTTTTGTAAAGAGCTGCGCATTGGAAAATTCAGGGCTATGTCGTGTAGATGATGGCCTAACAGGAGGCTTTAAAATTTTAATTCTAGTGTCCTTCGTTTGGGAGAAAAATGCAAAGGTACAAGACAGCTTTTCCTTGCCAATATCTCTCTTTTGCAAAGAGCTGCGCATTGGAAAATTCAGGGCTATGTCGTGTAGATGATGGCCTAACAGGAGGCTTTAAAATTTTTATTCTAGTGTCCTTCGTTTGGGAGAAAAATGCAAAGGTACAAGACAGCTTTTCCTTGCCAATATCTCTCTTTTGCAAAGAGCTGCGCATTGGAAAATTCAGGGCTATGTCGTGTAGATGATGGCCTAACAGGAGGCTTTAAAATTTTCTTTCTAGTGACCTTCGTTTGGGAGAAAAATGCAAAGGTACAAGACAGCTTTTCCTTGCCAATATCTCTCTTTTGCAAAGAGCTGCGCATTGGAAAATTCAGGGCTATGTCGTGTAGATGATGGCCTAACAGGAGGCTTTAAAATTTTCTTTCTAGTGTCCTTCGTTTGGGAGAAAAATGCAAAGGTACAAGACAGCTTTTCCTTGCCAATATCTCTCTTTTGCAAAGAGCTGCGCATTGGAAAATTCAGGGCTATGTCGTGTAGATGATGGCCTAACAGGAGGCTTTAAAATTATCTTTCTAGTGTCCTTCGTTTGGGAGAAAAATGCAAAGGTACAAGACAGCTTTTCCTTGCCAATATCTCTCTTTTGCAAAGAGCTGCGCATTGGAAAATTCAGGGCTATGTCGTGTAGATGATGGCCTAACAGGAGGCTTTAAAATTTTAATTCTAGTGTCCTTCGTTTGGGAGAAAAATGCAAAGGTACAAGACAGCTTTTCCTTGCCAATATCTCTCTTTTGCAAAGAGCTGCGCATTGGAAAATTCAGGGCTATGTCGTGTAGATGATGGCCTAACAGGAGGCTTTAAAATTTTAATTCTAGTGTCCTTCGTTTGGGAGAAAAATGCAAAGGTACAAGACAGCTTTTCCTTGCCAATATCTCTCTTTTGCAAAGAGCTGCGCATTGGAAAATTCAGGGCTATGTCGTGTAGATGATGGCCTAACAGGAGGCTTTAAAATTTTAATTCTAGTGTCCTTCGTTTGGGAGAAAAATGCAAAGGTACAAGACAGCTTTTCCTTGCCAATATCTCTCTATTGCAAAGAGCTACGCATTGGAAAATTCAGGGCTATGCCGTGTAGATGAAGCACTAACAGGAGGCTTTAAAATTTTAATTCTAGTGTCCTTCGTTTGGGAGAAAAATGCAAAGGTACAAGACAGCTTTTCCTTGCCAATATCTCTCTTTTGCAAAGAGCTACGCATTGGAAAATTCAGGGCTATGTCGTGTAGATGATGGCCTAACAGGAGGCTTTAAAATTTTCTTTCTAGTGTCCTTCGTTTGGGAGAAAAATGCAAAGGTACAAGACAGCTTTTCCTTGCCAATATCTCTCTTTTGCAAAGAGCTGCGCATTGGAAAATTCAGGGCTATGTCGTGTAGATGATGGCCTAACAGGAGGCTTTAAAATTATCTTTCTAGTGTCCTTCGTTTGGGAGAAAAATGCAAAGGTACAAGACAGCTTTTCCTTGCCAATATCTCTCTTTTGCAAAGAGCTGCGCATTGGAAAATTCAGGGCTATGTCGTGTAGATGATGGCCTAACAGGAGGCTTTAAAATTTTAATTCTAGTGTCCTTCGTTTGGGAGAAAAATGCAAAGGTACAAGACAGCTTTTCCTTGCCAATATCTCTCTTTTGCAAAGAGCTGCGCATTGGAAAATTCAGGGCTATGTCGTGTAGATGATGGCCTAACAGGAGGCTTTAAAATTTTAATTCTAGTGTCCTTCGTTTGGGAGAAAAATGCAAAGGTACAAGACAGCTTTTCCTTGCCAATATCTCTCTTTTGCAAAGAGCTGCGCATTGGAAAATTCAGGGCTATGTCGTGTAGATGATGGCCTAACAGGAGGCTTTAAAATTTTAATTCTAGTGTCCTTCGTTTGGGAGAAAAATGCAAAGGTACAAGACAGCTTTTCCTTGCCAATATCTCTCTTTTGCAAAGAGCTGCGCATTGGAAAATTCAGGGCTATGTCGTGTAGATGATGGCCTAACAGGAGGCTTTAAAATTTTAATTCTAGTGTCCTTCGTTTGGGAGAAAAATGCAAAGGTACAAGACAGATTTTCCTTGCCAATATCTCTCTATTGCAAAGAGCTACGCATTGGAAAATTCAGGGCTATGCCTTGTAGATAAAGCACTAACAGGAGGCTTTAAAATTTTAATTCTAGTGTCCTTCGTTTGGGAGAAAAATGCAAAGGTACACGACAGCTTTTCCTTGCCAATATCTCTCTTTTGCAAAGAGCTGCGCATTGGAAAATTCAGGGCTATGTCGTGTAGATGATGGCCTAACAGGAGGCTTTAAAATTTTCTTTCTAGTGTCCTTCGTTTGGGAGAAAAATGCAAAGGTACAAGACAGCTTTTCCTTGCCAATATCTCTCTTTTGCAAAGAGCTACGCATTGGAAAATTCAGGGCTATGTCGTGTAGATGATGGCCTAACAGGAGGCTTTAAAATTTTAATTCTAGTGTCCTTCGTTTGGGAGAAAAATGCAAAGGTACAAGACAGCTTTTCCTTGCCAATATCTCTCTATTGCAAAGAGCTACGCATTGGAAAATTCAGGGCTATGCCGTGTAGATGAAGCACTAACAGGAGGCTTTAAAATTTTAATTCTAGTGTCCTTCGTTTGGGAGAAAAATGCAAAGGTACAAGACAGCTTTTCCTTGCCAATATCTCTCTTTTGCAAAGAGCTACGCATTGGAAAATTCAGGGCTATGTCGTGTAGATGATGGCCTAACAGGAGGCTTTAAAATTTTCTTTCTAGTGTCCTTCGTTTGGGAGAAAAATGCAAAGGTACAAGACAGCTTTTCCTTGCCAATATCTCTCTTTTGCAAAGAGCTGCGCATTGGAAAATTCAGGGCTATGTCGTGTAGATGATGGCCTAACAGGAGGCTTTAAAATTATCTTTCTAGTGTCCTTCGTTTGGGAGAAAAATGCAAAGGTACAAGACAGCTTTTCCTTGCCAATATCTCTCTTTTGCAAAGAGCTGCGCATTGGAAAATTCAGGGCTATGTCGTGTAGATGATGGCCTAACAGGAGGCTTTAAAATTTTAATTCTAGTGTCCTTCGTTTGGGAGAAAAATGCAAAGGTACAAGACAGCTTTTCCTTGCCAATATCTCTCTTTTGCAAAGAGCTGCGCATTGGAATATTCAGGGCTATGTCGTGTAGATGATGGCCTAACAGGAGGCTTTAAAATTTTAATTCTAGTGTCCTTCGTTTGGGAGAAAAATGCAAAGGTACAAGACAGCTTTTCCTTGCCAATATCTCTCTTTTGCAAAGAGCTGCGCATTGGAAAATTCAGGGCTATGTCGTGTAGATGATGGCCTAACAGGAGGCTTTAAAATTTTAATTCTAGTGTCCTTCGTTTGGGAGAAAAATGCAAAGGTACAAGACAGATTTTCCTTGCCAATATCTCTCTATTGCAAAGAGCTACGCATTGGAAAATTCAGGGCTATGCCTTGTAGATAAAGCACTAACAGGAGGCTTTAAAATTTTAATTCTAGTGTCCTTCGTTTGGGAGAAAAATGCAAAGGTACACGACAGCTTTTCCTTGCCAATATCTCTCTTTTGCAAAGAGCTGCGCATTGGAAAATTCAGGGCTATGTCGTGTAGATGATGGCCTAACAGGAGGCTTTAAAATTTTCTTTCTAGTGTCCTTCGTTTGGGAGAAAAATGCAAAGGTACAAGACAGCTTTTCCTTGCCAATATATCTCTTTTGCAAAGAGCTACGCATTGGAAAATTCAGGGCTATGTCGTGTAGATGATGGCCTAACAGGAGGCTTTAAAATTTTCTTTCTAGTGACCTTCGTTTGGGAGAAAAATGCAAAGGTACAAGACAGCTTTTCCTTGCCAATATCTCTCTTTTGCAAAGAGCTGCGCATTGGAAAATTCAGGGCTATGTCGTGTAGATGATGGCCTAACAGGAGGCTTTAAAATTTTCTTTCTAGTGACCTTCGTTTGGGAGAAAAATGCAAAGGTACAAGACAGCTTTTCCTTGCCAATATCTCTCTTTTGCAAAGAGCTGCGCATTGGAAAATTCAGGGCTATGTCGTGTAGATGATGGCCTAACAGGAGGCTTTAAAATTTTTATTCTAGTGTCCTTCGTTTGGGAGAAAAATGCAAAGGTACAAGACAGCTTTTCCTTGCCAATATCTCTCTTTTGCAAAGAGCTGCGCATTGGAAAATTCAGGGCTATGTCGTGTAGATGATGGCCTAACAGGAGGCTTTAAAATTTTCTTTCTAGTGACCTTCGTTTGGGAGAAAAATGCAAAGGTACAAGACAGCTTTTCCTTGCCAATATCTCTCTTTTGCAAAGAGCTGCGCATTGGAAAATTCAGGGCTATGTCGTGTAGATGATGGCCTAACAGGAGGCTTTAAAATTTTCTTTCTAGTGTCCTTCGTTTGGGAGAAAAATGCAAAGGTACAAGACAGCTTTTCCTTGCTAATATCTCTCTTTTGCAAAGAGCTGCGCATTGGAAAATTCAGGGCTATGTCGTGTAGATGATGGCCTAACAGGAGGCTTTAAAATTATCTTTCTAGTGTCCTTCGTTTGGGAGAAAAATGCAAAGGTACAAGACAGCTTTTCCTTGCCAATATCTCTCTTTTGCAAAGAGCTGCGCATTGGAAAATTCAGGGCTATGTCGTGTAGATGATGGCCTAACAGGAGGCTTTAAAATTTTAATTCTAGTGTCCTTCGTTTGGGAGAAAAATGCAAAGGTACAAGACAGCTTTTCCTTGCCAATATCTCTCTTTTGCAAAGAGCTGCGCATTGGAAAATTCAGGGCTATGTCGTGTAGATGATGGCCTAACAGGAGGCTTTAAAATTTTAATTCTAGTGTCCTTCGTTTGGGAGAAAAATGCAAAGGTACAAGACAGCTTTTCCTTGCCAATATCTCTCTTTTGCAAAGAGCTGCGCATTGGAAAATTCAGGGCTATGTCGTGTAGATGATGGCCTAACAGGAGGCTTTAAAATTTTAATTCTAGTGTCCTTCGTTTGGGAGAAAAATGCAAAGGTACAAGACAGCTTTTCCTTGCCAATATCTCTCTATTGCAAAGAGCTACGCATTGGAAAATTCAGGGCTATGCCGTGTAGATGAAGCACTAACAGGAGGCTTTAAAATTTTAATTCTAGTGTCCTTCGTTTGGGAGAAAAATGCAAAGGTACAAGACAGCTTTTCCTTGCCAATATCTCTCTTTTGCAAAGAGCTACGCATTGGAAAATTCAGGGCTATGTCGTGTAGATGATGGCCTAACAGGAGGCTTTAAAATTTTCTTTCTAGTGTCCTTCGTTTGGGAGAAAAATGCAAAGGTACAAGACAGCTTTTCCTTGCCAATATCTCTCTTTTGCAAAGAGCTGCGCATTGGAAAATTCAGGGCTATGTCGTGTAGATGATGGCCTAACAGGAGGCTTTAAAATTATCTTTCTAGTGTCCTTCGTTTGGGAGAAAAATGCAAAGGTACAAGACAGCTTTTCCTTGCCAATATCTCTCTTTTGCAAAGAGCTGCGCATTGGAAAATTCAGGGCTATGTCGTGTAGATGATGGCCTAACAGGAGGCTTTAAAATTTTAATTCTAGTGTCCTTCGTTTGGGAGAAAAATGCAAAGGTACAAGACAGCTTTTCCTTGCCAATATCTCTCTTTTGCAAAGAGCTGCGCATTGGAAAATTCAGGGCTATGTCGTGTAGATGATGGCCTAACAGGAGGCTTTAAAATTTTAATTCTAGTGTCCTTCGTTTGGGAGAAAAATGCAAAGGTACAAGACAGCTTTTCCTTGCCAATATCTCTCTTTTGCAAAGAGCTGCGCATTGGAAAATTCAGGGCTATGTCGTGTAGATGATGGCCTAACAGGAGGCTTTAAAATTTTAATTCTAGTGTCCTTCGTTTGGGAGAAAAATGCAAAGGTACAAGACAGCTTTTCCTTGCCAATATCTCTCTTTTGCAAAGAGCTGCGCATTGGAAAATTCAGGGCTATGTCGTGTAGATGATGGCCTAACAGGAGGCTTTAAAATTTTAATTCTAGTGTCCTTCGTTTGGGAGAAAAATGCAAAGGTACAAGACAGATTTTCCTTGCCAATATCTCTCTATTGCAAAGAGCTACGCATTGGAAAATTCAGGGCTATGCCTTGTAGATAAAGCACTAACAGGAGGCTTTAAAATTTTAATTCTAGTGTCCTTCGTTTGGGAGAAAAATGCAAAGGTACACGACAGCTTTTCCTTGCCAATATCTCTCTTTTGCAAAGAGCTGCGCATTGGAAAATTCAGGGCTATGTCGTGTAGATGATGGCCTAACAGGAGGCTTTAAAATTTTCTTTCTAGTGTCCTTCGTTTGGGAGAAAAATGCAAAGGTACAAGACAGCTTTTCCTTGCCAATATCTCTCTTTTGCAAAGAGCTACGCATTGGAAAATTCAGGGCTATGTCGTGTAGATGATGGCCTAACAGGAGGCTTTAAAATTTTAATTCTAGTGTCCTTCGTTTGGGAGAAAAATGCAAAGGTACAAGACAGCTTTTCCTTGCCAATATCTCTCTATTGCAAAGAGCTACGCATTGGAAAATTCAGGGCTATGCCGTGTAGATGAAGCACTAACAGGAGGCTTTAAAATTTTAATTCTAGTGTCCTTCGTTTGGGAGAAAAATGCAAAGGTACAAGACAGCTTTTCCTTGCCAATATCTCTCTTTTGCAAAGAGCTACGCATTGGAAAATTCAGGGCTATGTCGTGTAGATGATGGCCTAACAGGAGGCTTTAAAATTTTCTTTCTAGTGTCCTTCGTTTGGGAGAAAAATGCAAAGGTACAAGACAGCTTTTCCTTGCCAATATCTCTCTTTTGCAAAGAGCTGCGCATTGGAAAATTCAGGGCTATGTCGTGTAGATGATGGCCTAACAGGAGGCTTTAAAATTATCTTTCTAGTGTCCTTCGTTTGGGAGAAAAATGCAAAGGTACAAGACAGCTTTTCCTTGCCAATATCTCTCTTTTGCAAAGAGCTGCGCATTGGAAAATTCAGGGCTATGTCGTGTAGATGATGGCCTAACAGGAGGCTTTAAAATTTTAATTCTAGTGTCCTTCGTTTGGGAGAAAAATGCAAAGGTACAAGACAGCTTTTCCTTGCCAATATCTCTCTTTTGCAAAGAGCTGCGCATTGGAATATTCAGGGCTATGTCGTGTAGATGATGGCCTAACAGGAGGCTTTAAAATTTTAATTCTAGTGTCCTTCGTTTGGGAGAAAAATGCAAAGGTACAAGACAGCTTTTCCTTGCCAATATCTCTCTTTTGCAAAGAGCTGCGCATTGGAAAATTCAGGGCTATGTCGTGTAGATGATGGCCTAACAGGAGGCTTTAAAATTTTAATTCTAGTGTCCTTCGTTTGGGAGAAAAATGCAAAGGTACAAGACAGATTTTCCTTGCCAATATCTCTCTATTGCAAAGAGCTACGCATTGGAAAATTCAGGGCTATGCCTTGTAGATAAAGCACTAACAGGAGGCTTTAAAATTTTAATTCTAGTGTCCTTCGTTTGGGAGAAAAATGCAAAGGTACACGACAGCTTTTCCTTGCCAATATCTCTCTTTTGCAAAGAGCTGCGCATTGGAAAATTCAGGGCTATGTCGTGTAGATGATGGCCTAACAGGAGGCTTTAAAATTTTCTTTCTAGTGTCCTTCGTTTGGGAGAAAAATGCAAAGGTACAAGACAGCTTTTCCTTGCCAATATCTCTCTTTTGCAAAGAGCTACGCATTGGAAAATTCAGGGCTATGTCGTGTAGATGATGGCCTAACAGGAGGCTTTAAAATTTTCTTTCTAGTGACCTTCGTTTGGGAGAAAAATGCAAAGGTACAAGACAGCTTTTCCTTGCCAATATCTCTCTTTTGCAAAGAGCTGCGCATTGGAAAATTCAGGGCTATGTCGTGTAGATGATGGCCTAACAGGAGGCTTTAAAATTTTCTTTCTAGTGACCTTCGTTTGGGAGAAAAATGCAAAGGTACAAGACAGCTTTTCCTTGCCAATATCTCTCTTTTGCAAAGAGCTGCGCATTGGAAAATTCAGGGCTATGTCGTGTAGATGATGGCCTAACAGGAGGCTTTAAAATTTTCTTTCTAGTGTCCTTCGTTTGGGAGAAAAATGCAATGGTACAAGACAGCTTTTCCTTGCCAATATCTCTCTTTTGCAAAGAGCTGCGCATTGGAAAATTCATAGCTATGCCGTGTAGATGATGGTCTAACAGGAGGCTTTAAAATTTTCTTTCTAGTGTCCTTCGTTTGGGTGAAAAA
This sequence comes from Pseudophryne corroboree, assembly GCF_028390025.1. Classification (NCBI taxonomy): domain Eukaryota; kingdom Metazoa; phylum Chordata; class Amphibia; order Anura; family Myobatrachidae; genus Pseudophryne; species Pseudophryne corroboree. The sequence goes on along the minus strand of NW_026968182.1, from coordinate 44,953 downwards.
TGCAATGGTACAAGACAGCTTTTCCTTGCCAATATCTCTCTTTTGCAAAGAGCTGCGCATTGGAAAATTCAGGGCTATGTCGTGTAGATGATGGCCTAACAGGAGGCTTTAAAATTTTCTTTCTAGTGTCCTTCGTTTGGGAGAAAAATGCAAAGGTACAAGACAGGTTTTCCTTGCCAATATCTCTCTTTTGCAAAGAGCTGCGCATTGGAAAATTCAGGGCTATGTCGTGTAGATGATTGCCTAACAGGAGGCTTTAAAATTTTAATTCTAGTGTCCTTCGTTTGGGAGAAAAATGCAAAGGTACAAGACAGCTTTTCCTTGCCAATATCTCTCTTTTGCAAAGAGCTGCGCATTGGAAAATTCAGGGCTATGTCGTGTAGATGATGGCCTAACAGGAGGCTTTAAAATTATCTTTCTAGTGTCCTTCGTTTGGGAGAAAAATGCAAAGGTACAAGACAGCTTTTCCTTGCCAATATCTCTCTTTTGCAAAGAGCTGCGCATTGGAAAATTCAGGGCTATGTCGTGTAGATGATGGCCTAACAGGAGGCTTTAAAATTTTAATTCTAGTGTCCTTCGTTTGGGAGAAAAATGCAAAGGTACAAGACAGCTTTTCCTTGCCAATATCTCTCTTTTGCAAAGAGCTGCGCATTGGAAAATTCAGGGCTATGTCGTGTAGATGATGGCCTAACAGGAGGCTTTCAAATTTTCTTTCTAGTGTCCTTCGTTTGGGAGAAAAATGCAAAGGTACAAGACAGCTTTTCCTTGCCAATATCTCTCTTTTGCAAAGAGCTGCGCATTGGAAAATTCAGGGCTATGTCGTGTAGATGATGGCCTAACAGGAGGCTTTAAAATTTTCTTTCTAGTGACCTTCGTTTGGGAGAAAAATGCAAAGGTACAAGACAGCTTTTCCTTGCCAATATCTCTCTTTTGCAAAGAGCTGCGCATTGGAAAATTCAGGGCTATGTCGTGTAGATGATGGCCTAACAGGAGGCTTTAAAATTTTCTTTCTAGTGTCCTTCGTTTGGGAGAAAAATGCAAAGGTACAAGACAGCTTTTCCTTGCCAATATCTCTCTTTTGCAAAGAGCTGCGCATTGGAAAATTCAGGGCTATGTCGTGTAGATGATGGCCTAACAGGAGGCTTTAAAATTATCTTTCTAGTGTCCTTCGTTTGGGAGAAAAATGCAAAGGTACAAGACAGCTTTTCCTTGCCAATATCTCTCTTTTGTAAAGAGCTGCGCATTGGAAAATTCAGGGCTATGTCGTGTAGATGATGGCCTAACAGGAGGCTTTAAAATTTTAATTCTAGTGTCCTTCGTTTGGGAGAAAAATGCAAAGGTACAATTCAGCTTTTCCTTGCCAATATCTCTCTTTTGCAAAGAGCTGCGCATTGGAAAATTCAGGGCTATGTCGTGTAGATGATGGCCTAACAGGAGGCTTTAAAATTTTAATTCTAGTGTCCTTCGTTTGGGAGAAAAATGCAAAGGTACAAGACAGCTTTTCCTTGCCAATATCTCTCTTTTGCAAAGAGCTGCGCATTGGAAAATTCAGGGCTATGTCGTGTAGATGATGGCCTAACAGGAGGCTTTAAAATTTTCTTTCTAGTGACCTTCGTTTGGGAGAAAAATGCAAAGGTACAAGACAGCTTTTCCTTGCCAATATCTCTCTTTTGCAAAGAGCTGCGCATTGGAAAATTCAGGGCTATGTCGTGTAGATGATGGCCTAACAGGAGGCTTTAAAATTTTCTTTCTAGTGTCCTTCGTTTGGGAGAAAAATGCAAAGGTACAAGACAGCTTTTCCTTGCCAATATCTCTCTTTTGCAAAGAGCTGCGCATTGGAAAATTCAGGGCTATGTCGTGTAGATGATGGCCTAACAGGAGGCTTTAAAATTATCTTTCTAGTGTCCTTCGTTTGGGAGAAAAATGCAAAGGTACAAGACAGCTTTTCCTTGCCAATATCTCTCTTTTGCAAAGAGCTGCGCATTGGAAAATTCAGGGCTATGTCGTGTAGATGATGGCCTAACAGGAGGCTTTAAAATTTTAATTCTAGTGTCCTTCGTTTGGGAGAAAAATGCAAAGGTACAAGACAGCTTTTCCTTGCCAATATCTCTCTTTTGCAAAGAGCTGCGCATTGGAAAATTCAGGGCTATGTCGTGTAGATGATGGCCTAACAGGAGGCTTTAAAATTTTAATTCTAGTGTCCTTCGTTTGGGAGAAAAATGCAAAGGTACAAGACAGCTTTTCCTTGCCAATATCTCTCTATTGCAAAGAGCTACGCATTGGAAAATTCAGGGCTATGCCGTGTAGATGAAGCACTAACAGGAGGCTTTAAAATTTTAATTCTAGTGTCCTTCGTTTGGGAGAAAAATGCAAAGGTACAAGACAGCTTTTCCTTGCCAATATCTCTCTTTTGCAAAGAGCTACGCATTGGAAAATTCAGGGCTATGTCGTGTAGATGATGGCCTAACAGGAGGCTTTAAAATTTTCTTTCTAGTGTCCTTCGTTTGGGAGAAAAATGCAAAGGTACAAGACAGCTTTTCCTTGCCAATATCTCTCTTTTGCAAAGAGCTGCGCATTGGAAAATTCAGGGCTATGTCGTGTAGATGATGGCCTAACAGGAGGCTTTAAAATTATCTTTCTAGTGTCCTTCGTTTGGGAGAAAAATGCAAAGGTACAAGACAGCTTTTCCTTGCCAATATCTCTCTTTTGCAAAGAGCTGCGCATTGGAAAATTCAGGGCTATGTCGTGTAGATGATGGCCTAACAGGAGGCTTTAAAATTTTAATTCTAGTGTCCTTCGTTTGGGAGAAAAATGCAAAGGTACAAGACAGCTTTTCCTTGCCAATATCTCTCTTTTGCAAAGAGCTGCGCATTGGAAAATTCAGGGCTATGTCGTGTAGATGATGGCCTAACAGGAGGCTTTAAAATTTTAATTCTAGTGTCCTTCGTTTGGGAGAAAAATGCAAAGGTACAAGACAGCTTTTCCTTGCCAATATCTCTCTTTTGCAAAGAGCTGCGCATTGGAAAATTCAGGGCTATGTCGTGTAGATGATGGCCTAACAGGAGGCTTTAAAATTTTAATTCTAGTGTCCTTCGTTTGGGAGAAAAATGCAAAGGTACAAGACAGCTTTTCCTTGCCAATATCTCTCTTTTGCAAAGAGCTGCGCATTGGAAAATTCAGGGCTATGTCGTGTAGATGATGGCCTAACAGGAGGCTTTAAAATTTTAATTCTAGTGTCCTTCGTTTGGGAGAAAAATGCAAAGGTACAAGACAGATTTTCCTTGCCAATATCTCTCTATTGCAAAGAGCTACGCATTGGAAAATTCAGGGCTATGCCTTGTAGATAAAGCACTAACAGGAGGCTTTAAAATTTTAATTCTAGTGTCCTTCGTTTGGGAGAAAAATGCAAAGGTACACGACAGCTTTTCCTTGCCAATATCTCTCTTTTGCAAAGAGCTGCGCATTGGAAAATTCAGGGCTATGTCGTGTAGATGATGGCCTAACAGGAGGCTTTAAAATTTTCTTTCTAGTGTCCTTCGTTTGGGAGAAAAATGCAAAGGTACAAGACAGCTTTTCCTTGCCAATATCTCTCTTTTGCAAAGAGCTACGCATTGGAAAATTCAGGGCTATGTCGTGTAGATGATGGCCTAACAGGAGGCTTTAAAATTTTAATTCTAGTGTCCTTCGTTTGGGAGAAAAATGCAAAGGTACAAGACAGCTTTTCCTTGCCAATATCTCTCTATTGCAAAGAGCTACGCATTGGAAAATTCAGGGCTATGCCGTGTAGATGAAGCACTAACAGGAGGCTTTAAAATTTTAATTCTAGTGTCCTTCGTTTGGGAGAAAAATGCAAAGGTACAAGACAGCTTTTCCTTGCCAATATCTCTCTTTTGCAAAGAGCTACGCATTGGAAAATTCAGGGCTATGTCGTGTAGATGATGGCCTAACAGGAGGCTTTAAAATTTTCTTTCTAGTGTCCTTCGTTTGGGAGAAAAATGCAAAGGTACAAGACAGCTTTTCCTTGCCAATATCTCTCTTTTGCAAAGAGCTGCGCATTGGAAAATTCAGGGCTATGTCGTGTAGATGATGGCCTAACAGGAGGCTTTAAAATTATCTTTCTAGTGTCCTTCGTTTGGGAGAAAAATGCAAAGGTACAAGACAGCTTTTCCTTGCCAATATCTCTCTTTTGCAAAGAGCTGCGCATTGGAAAATTCAGGGTTATGTCGTGTAGATGATGGCCTAACAGGAGGCTTTAAAATTTTAATTCTAGTGTCCTTCGTTTGGGAGAAAAATGCAAAGGTACAAGACAGCTTTTCCTTGCCAATATCTCTCTTTTGCAAAGAGCTGCGCATTGGAAAATTCAGGGCTATGTCGTGTAGATGATGGCCTAACAGGAGGCTTTAAAATTTTAATTCTAGTGTCCTTCGTTTGGGAGAAAAATGCAAAGGTACAAGACAGCTTTTCCTTGCCAATATCTCTCTTTTGCAAAGAGCTGCGCATTGGAAAATTCAGGGCTATGTCGTGTAGATGATGGCCTAACAGGAGGCTTTAAAATTATCTTTCTAGTGTCCTTCGTTTGGGAGAAAAATGCAAAGGTACAAGACAGCTTTTCCTTGCCAATATCTCTCTTTTGCAAAGAGCTGCGCATTGGAAAATTCAGGGCTATGTCGTGTAGATGATGGCCTAACAGGAGGCTTTAAAATTTTAATTCTAGTGTCCTTCGTTTGGGAGAAAAATGCAAAGGTACAAGACAGCTTTTCCTTGCCAATATCTCTCTTTTGCAAAGAGCTGCGCATTGGAAAATTCAGGGCTATGTCGTGTAGATGATGGCCTAACAGGAGGCTTTAAAATTTTAATTCTAGTGTCCTTCGTTTGGGAGAAAAATGCAAAGGTACAAGACAGCTTTTCCTTGCCAATATCTCTCTTTTGCAAAGAGCTGCGCATTGGAAAATTCAGGGCTATGTCGTGTAGATGATGGCCTAACAGGAGGCTTTAAAATTTTAATTCTAGTGTCCTTCGTTTGGGAGAAAAATGCAAAGGTACAAGACAGCTTTTCCTTGCCAATATCTCTCTTTTGCAAAGAGCTGCGCATTGGAAAATTCAGGGCTATGTCGTGTAGATGATGGCCTAACAGGAGGCTTTAAAATTTTAATTCTAGTGTCCTTCGTTTGGGAGAAAAATGCAAAGGTACAAGACAGATTTTCCTTGCCAATATCTCTCTATTGCAAAGAGCTACGCATTGGAAAATTCAGGGCTATGCCTTGTAGATAAAGCACTAACAGGAGGCTTTAAAATTTTAATTCTAGTGTCCTTCGTTTGGGAGAAAAATGCAAAGGTACACGACAGCTTTTCCTTGCCAATATCTCTCTTTTGCAAAGAGCTGCGCATTGGAAAATTCAGGGCTATGTCGTGTAGATGATGGCCTAACAGGAGGCTTTAAAATTTTCTTTCTAGTGTCCTTCGTTTGGGAGAAAAATGCAAAGGTACAAGACAGCTTTTCCTTGCCAATATCTCTCTTTTGCAAAGAGCTACGCATTGGAAAATTCAGGGCTATGTCGTGTAGATGATGGCCTAACAGGAGGCTTTAAAATTTTCTTTCTAGTGACCTTCGTTTGGGAGAAAAATGCAAAGGTACAAGACAGCTTTTCCTTGCCAATATCTCTCTTTTGCAAAGAGCTGCGCATTGGAAAATTCAGGGCTATGTCGTGTAGATGATGGCCTAACAGGAGGCTTTAAAATTTTCTTTCTAGTGACCTTCGTTTGGGAGAAAAATGCAAAGGTACAAGACAGCTTTTCCTTGCCAATATCTCTCTTTTGCAAAGAGCTGCGCATTGGAAAATTCAGGGCTATGTCGTGTAGATGATGGCCTAACAGGAGGCTTTAAAATTTTCTTTCTAGTGTCCTTCGTTTGGGAGAAAAATGCAATGGTACAAGACAGCTTTTCCTTGCCAATATCTCTCTTTTGCAAAGAGCTGCGCATTGGAAAATTCATAGCTATGCCGTGTAGATGATGGTCTAACAGGAGGCTTTAAAATTTTCTTTCTAGTGTCCTTCGTTTGGGTGAAAAATGCAATGGTACAAGACAGCTTTTCCTTGCCAATATCTCTCTTTTGCAAAGAGCTGCGCATTGGAAAATTCAGGGCTATGTCGTGTAGATGATGGCCTAACAGGAGGCTTTAAAATTTTCTTTCTAGTGTCCTTCGTTTGGGAGAAAAATGCAAAGGTACAAGACAGGTTTTCCTTGCCAATATCTCTCTTTTGCAAAGAGCTGCGCATTGGAAAATTCAGGGCTATGTCGTGTAGATGATTGCCTAACAGGAGGCTTTAAAATTTTAATTCTAGTGTCCTTCGTTTGGGAGAAAAATGCAAAGGTACAAGACAGCTTTTCCTTGCCAATATCTCTCTTTTGCAAAGAGCTGCGCATTGGAAAATTCAGGGCTATGTCGTGTAGATGATGGCCTAACAGGAGGCTTTAAAATTATCTTTCTAGTGTCCTTCGTTTGGGAGAAAAATGCAAAGGTACAAGACAGCTTTTCCTTGCCAATATCTCTCTTTTGCAAAGAGCTGCGCATTGGAAAATTCAGGGCTATGTCGTGTAGATGATGGCCTAACAGGAGGCTTTAAAATTTTAATTCTAGTGTCCTTCGTTTGGGAGAAAAATGCAAAGGTACAAGACAGCTTTTCCTTGCCAATATCTCTCTTTTGCAAAGAGCTGCGCATTGGAAAATTCAGGGCTATGTCGTGTAGATGATGGCCTAACAGGAGGCTTTAAAATTTTAATTCTAGTGTCCTTCGTTTGGGAGAAAAATGCAAAGGTACAAGACAGCTTTTCCTTGCCAATATCTCTCTTTTGCAAAGAGCTGCGCATTGGAAAATTCAGGGCTATGTCGTGTAGATGATGGCCTAACAGGAGGCTTTAAAATTTTAATTCTAGTGTCCTTCGTTTGGGAGAAAAATGCAAAGGTACAAGACAGCTTTTCCTTGCCAATATCTCTCTTTTGCAAAGAGCTGCGCATTGGAAAATTCAGGGCTATGTCGTGTAGATGATTGCCTAACAGGAGGCTTTAAAATTTTAATTCTAGTGTCCTTCGTTTGGGAGAAAAATGCAAAGGTACAAGACAGCTTTTCCTTGCCAATATCTCTCTTTTGCAAAGAGCTGCGCATTGGAAAATTCAGGGCTATGTCGTGTAGATGATGGCCTAACAGGAGGCTTTAAAATTATCTTTCTAGTGTCCTTCGTTTGGGAGAAAAATGCAAAGGTACAAGACAGCTTTTCCTTGCCAATATCTCTCTTTTGCAAAGAGCTGCGCATTGGAAAATTCAGGGCTATGTCGTGTAGATGATGGCCTAACAGGAGGCTTTAAAATTTTAATTCTAGTGTCCTTCGTTTGGGAGAAAAATGCAAAGGTACAAGACAGCTTTTCCTTGCCAATATCTCTCTTTTGCAAAGAGCTGCGCATTGGAAAATTCAGGGCTATGTCGTGTAGATGATGGCCTAACAGGAGGCTTTAAAATTTTAATTCTAGTGTCCTTCGTTTGGGAGAAAAATGCAAAGGTACAAGACAGCTTTTCCTTGCCAATATCTCTCTTTTGCAAAGAGCTGCGCATTGGAAAATTCAGGGCTATGTCGTGTAGATGATGGCCTAACAGGAGGCTTTAAAATTTTCTTTCTAGTGACCTTCGTTTGGGAGAAAAATGCAAAGGTACAAGACAGCTTTTCCTTGCCAATATCTCTCTTTTGCAAAGAGCTGCGCATTGGAAAATTCAGGGCTATGTCGTGTAGATGATGGCCTAACAGGAGGCTTTAAAATTATCTTTCTAGTGTCCTTCGTTTGGGAGAAAAATGCAAAGGTACAAGACAGCTTTTCCTTGCCAATATCTATCTTTTGCAAAGAGCTGCGCATTGGAAAATTCAGGGCTATGTCGTGTAGATGATGGCCTAACAGGAGGCTTTAAAATTTTAATTCTAGTGTCCTTCGTTTGGGAGAAAAATGCAAAGGTACAAGACAGCTTTTCCTTGCCAATATCTCTCTTTTGCAAAGAGCTGCGCATTGGAAAATTCAGGGCTATGTCGTGTAGATGATGGCCTAACAGGAGGCTTTAAAATTTTAATTCTAGTGTCCTTCGTTTGGGAGAAAAATGCAAAGGTACAAGACAGCTTTTCCTTGCCAATATCTCTCTTTTGCAAAGAGCTGCGCATTGGAAAATTCAGGGCTATGTCGTGTAGATGATGTCCTAACAGGAGGCTTTAAAATTTTAATTCTAGTGTCCTTCGTTTGGGAGAAAAATGCAAAGGTACAAGACAGCTTTTCCTTGCCAATATCTCTCTATTGCAAAGAGCTACGCATTGGAAAATTCAGGGCTATGCCGTGTAGATGAAGCACTAACAGGAGGCTTTAAAATTTTAATTCTAGTGTCCTTCGTTTGGGAGAAAAATGCAAAGGTACAAGACAGCTTTTCCTTGCCAATATCTCTCTTTTGCAAAGAGCTGCGCATTGGAAAATTCAGGGCTATGTCGTGTAGATGATGGCCTAACAGGAGGCTTTCAAATTTTCTTTCTAGTGTCCTTCGTTTGGGAGAAAAATGCAAAGGTACAAGACAGCTTTTCCTTGCCAATATCTCTCTTTTGCAAAGAGCTGCGCATTGGAAAATTCAGGGCTATGTCGTGTAGATGATGGCCTAACAGGAGGCTTTAAAATTTTCTTTCTAGTGACCTTCGTTTGGGAGAAAAATGCAAAGGTACAAGACAGCTTTTCCTTGCCAATATCTCTCTTTTGCAAAGAGCTGCGCATTGGAAAATTCAGGGCTATGTCGTGTAGATGATGGCCTAACAGGAGGCTTTAAAATTTTAATTCTAGTGTCCTTCGTTTGGGAGAAAAATGCAAAGGTACAAGACAGCTTTTCCTTGCCAATATCTCTCTTTTGCAAAGAGCTGCGCATTGGAAAATTCAGGGCTATGTCGTGTAGATGATGGCCTAACAGGAGGCTTTAAAATTTTAATTCTAGTGTCCTTCGTTTGGGAGAAAAATGCAAAGGTACAAGACAGCTTTTCCTTGCCAATATCTCTCTTTTGCAAAGAGCTGCGCATTGGAAAATTCAGGGCTATGTCGTGTAGATGATGGCCTAACAGGAGGCTTTAAAATTTTAATTCTAGTGTCCTTCGTTTGGGAGAAAAATGCAAAGGTACAAGACAGCTTTTCCTTGCCAATATCTCTCTATTGCAAAGAGCTACGCATTGGAAAATTCAGGGCTATGCCGTGTAGATGAAGCACTAACAGGAGGCTTTAAAATTTTAATTCTAGTGTCCTTCGTTTGGGAGAAAAATGCAAAGGTACAAGACAGCTTTTCCTTGCCAATATCTCTCTTTTGCAAAGAGCTACGCATTGGAAAATTCAGGGCTATGTCGTGTAGATGATGGCCTAACAGGAGGCTTTAAAATTTTCTTTCTAGTGTCCTTCGTTTGGGAGAAAAATGCAAAGGTACAAGACAGCTTTTCCTTGCCAATATCTCTCTTTTGCAAAGAGCTGCGCATTGGAAAATTCAGGGCTATGTCGTGTAGATGATGGCCTAACAGGAGGCTTTAAAATTATCTTTCTAGTGTCCTTCGTTTGGGAGAAAAATGCAAAGGTACAAGACAGCTTTTCCTTGCCAATATCTCTCTTTTGCAAAGAGCTGCGCATTGGAAAATTCAGGGCTATGTCGTGTAGATGATGGCCTAACAGGAGGCTTTAAAATTTTAATTCTAGTGTCCTTCGTTTGGGAGAAAAATGCAAAGGTACAAGACAGCTTTTCCTTGCCAATATCTCTCTTTTGCAAAGAGCTGCGCATTGGAAAATTCAGGGCTATGTCGTGTAGATGATGGCCTAACAGGAGGCTTTAAAATTTTAATTCTAGTGTCCTTCGTTTGGGAGAAAAATGCAAAGGTACAAGACAGCTTTTCCTTGCCAATATCTCTCTTTTGCAAAGAGCTGCGCATTGGAAAATTCAGGGCTATGTCGTGTAGATGATGGCCTAACAGGAGGCTTTAAAATTTTAATTCTAGTGTCCTTCGTTTGGGAGAAAAATGCAAAGGTACAAGACAGCTTTTCCTTGCCAATATCTCTCTTTTGCAAAGAGCTGCGCATTGGAAAATTCAGGGCTATGTCGTGTAGATGATGGCCTAACAGGAGGCTTTAAAATTTTAATTCTAGTGTCCTTCGTTTGGGAGAAAAATGCAAAGGTACAAGACAGATTTTCCTTGCCAATATCTCTCTATTGCAAAGAGCTACGCATTGGAAAATTCAGGGCTATGCCTTGTAGATAAAGCACTAACAGGAGGCTTTAAAATTTTAATTCTAGTGTCCTTCGTTTGGGAGAAAAATGCAAAGGTACACGACAGCTTTTCCTTGCCAATATCTCTCTTTTGCAAAGAGCTGCGCATTGGAAAATTCAGGGCTATGTCGTGTAGATGATGGCCTAACAGGAGGCTTTAAAATTTTCTTTCTAGTGTCCTTCGTTTGGGAGAAAAATGCAAAGGTACAAGACAGCTTTTCCTTGCCAATATCTCTCTTTTGCAAAGAGCTACGCATTGGAAAATTCAGGGCTATGTCGTGTAGATGATGGCCTAACAGGAGGCTTTAAAATTTTAATTCTAGTGTCCTTCGTTTGGGAGAAAAATGCAAAGGTACAAGACAGCTTTTCCTTGCCAATATCTCTCTATTGCAAAGAGCTACGCATTGGAAAATTCAGGGCTATGCCGTGTAGATGAAGCACTAACAGGAGGCTTTAAAATTTTAATTCTAGTGTCCTTCGTTTGGGAGAAAAATGCAAAGGTACAAGACAGCTTTTCCTTGCCAATATCTCTCTTTTGCAAAGAGCTACGCATTGGAAAATTCAGGGCTATGTCGTGTAGATGATGGCCTAACAGGAGGCTTTAAAATTTTCTTTCTAGTGTCCTTCGTTTGGGAGAAAAATGCAAAGGTACAAGACAGCTTTTCCTTGCCAATATCTCTCTTTTGCAAAGAGCTGCGCATTGGAAAATTCAGGGCTATGTCGTGTAGATGATGGCCTAACAGGAGGCTTTAAAATTATCTTTCTAGTGTCCTTCGTTTGGGAGAAAAATGCAAAGGTACAAGACAGCTTTTCCTTGCCAATATCTCTCTTTTGCAAAGAGCTGCGCATTGGAAAATTCAGGGCTATGTCGTGTAGATGATGGCCTAACAGGAGGCTTTAAAATTTTAATTCTAGTGTCCTTCGTTTGGGAGAAAAATGCAAAGGTACAAGACAGCTTTTCCTTGCCAATATCTCTCTTTTGCAAAGAGCTGCGCATTGGAAAATTCAGGGCTATGTCGTGTAGATGATGGCCTAACAGGAGGCTTTAAAATTTTAATTCTAGTGTCCTTCGTTTGGGAGAAAAATGCAAAGGTACAAGACAGCTTTTCCTTGCCAATATCTCTCTTTTGCAAAGAGCTGCGCATTGGAAAATTCAGGGCTATGTCGTGTAGATGATGGCCTAACAGGAGGCTTTAAAATTTTAATTCTAGTGTCCTTCGTTTGGGAGAAAAATGCAAAGGTACAAGACAGCTTTTCCTTGCCAATATCTCTCTTTTGCAAAGAGCTGCGCATTGGAAAATTCAGGGCTATGTCGTGTAGATGATGGCCTAACAGGAGGCTTTAAAATTTTAATTCTAGTGTCCTTCGTTTGGGAGAAAAATGCAAAGGTACAAGACAGATTTTCCTTGCCAATATCTCTCTATTGCAAAGAGCTACGCATTGGAAAATTCAGGGCTATGCCTTGTAGATAAAGCACTAACAGGAGGCTTTAAAATTTTAATTCTAGTGTCCTTCGTTTGGGAGAAAAATGCAAAGGTACACGACAGCTTTTCCTTGCCAATATCTCTCTTTTGCAAAGAGCTGCGCATTGGAAAATTCAGGGCTATGTCGTGTAGATGATGGCCTAACAGGAGGCTTTAAAATTTTCTTTCTAGTGTCCTTCGTTTGGGAGAAAAATGCAAAGGTACAAGACAGCTTTTCCTTGCCAATATCTCTCTTTTGCAAAGAGCTACGCATTGGAAAATTCAGGGCTATGTCGTGTAGATGATGGCCTAACAGGAGGCTTTAAAATTTTCTTTCTAGTGACCTTCGTTTGGGAGAAAAATGCAAAGGTACAAGACAGCTTTTCCTTGCCAATATCTCTCTTTTGCAAAGAGCTGCGCATTGGAAAATTCAGGGCTATGTCGTGTAGATGATGGCCTAACAGGAGGCTTTAAAATTTTCTTTCTAGTGACCTTCGTTTGGGAGAAAAATGCAAAGGTACAAGACAGCTTTTCCTTGCCAATATCTCTCTTTTGCAAAGAGCTGCGCATTGGAAAATTCAGGGCTATGTCGTGTAGATGATGGCCTAACAGGAGGCTTTAAAATTTTCTTTCTAGTGTCCTTCGTTTGGGAGAAAAATGCAATGGTACAAGACAGCTTTTCCTTGCCAATATCTCTCTTTTGCAAAGAGCTGCGCATTGGAAAATTCATAGCTATGCCGTGTAGATGATGGTCTAACAGGAGGCTTTAAAATTTTCTTTCTAGTGTCCTTCGTTTGGGTGAAAAATGCAATGGTACAAGACAGCTTTTCCTTGCCAATATCTCTCTTTTGCAAAGAGCTGCGCATTGGAAAATTCAGGGCTATGTCGTGTAGATGATGGCCTAACAGGAGGCTTTAAAATTTTCTTTCTAGTGTCCTTCGTTTGGGAGAAAAATGCAAAGGTACAAGACAGGTTTTCCTTGCCAATATCTCTCTTTTGCAAAGAGCTGCGCATTGGAAAATTCAGGGCTATGTCGTGTAGATGATTGCCTAACAGGAGGCTTTAAAATTTTAATTCTAGTGTCCTTCGTTTGGGAGAAAAATGCAAAGGTACAAGACAGCTTTTCCTTGCCAATATCTCTCTTTTGCAAAGAGCTGCGCATTGGAAAATTCAGGGCTATGTCGTGTAGATGATGGCCTAACAGGAGGCTTTAAAATTATCTTTCTAGTGTCCTTCGTTTGGGAGAAAAATGCAAAGGTACAAGACAGCTTTTCCTTGCCAATATCTCTCTTTTGCAAAGAGCTGCGCATTGGAAAATTCAGGGCTATGTCGTGTAGATGATGGCCTAACAGGAGGCTTTAAAATTTTAATTCTAGTGTCCTTCGTTTGGGAGAAAAATGCAAAGGTACAAGACAGCTTTTCCTTGCCAATATCTCTCTTTTGCAAAGAGCTGCGCATTGGAAAATTCAGGGCTATGTCGTGTAGATGATGGCCTAACAGGAGGCTTTCAAATTTTCTTTCTAGTGTCCTTCGTTTGGGAGAAAAATGCAAAGGTACAAGACAGCTTTTCCTTGCCAATATCTCTCTTTTGCAAAGAGCTGCGCATTGGAAAATTCAGGGCTATGTCGTGTAGATGATGGCCTAACAGGAGGCTTTAAAATTTTCTTTCTAGTGACCTTCGTTTGGGAGAAAAATGCAAAGGTACAAGACAGCTTTTCCTTGCCAATATCTCTCTTTTGCAAAGAGCTGCGCATTGGAAAATTCAGGGCTATGTCGTGTAGATGATGGCCTAACAGGAGGCTTTAAAATTTTAATTCTAGTGTCCTTCGTTTGGGAGAAAAATGCAAAGGTACAAGACAGCTTTTCCTTGCCAATATCTCTCTTTTGCAAAGAGCTGCGCATTGGAAAATTCAGGGCTATGTCGTGTAGATGATGGCCTAACAGGAGGCTTTAAAATTTTAATTCTAGTGTCCTTCGTTTGGGAGAAAAATGCAAAGGTACAAGACAGCTTTTCCTTGCCAATATCTCTCTTTTGCAAAGAGCTGCGCATTGGAAAATTCAGGGCTATGTCGTGTAGATGATGGCCTAACAGGAGGCTTTAAAATTTTAATTCTAGTGTCCTTCGTTTGGGAGAAAAATGCAAAGGTACAAGACAGCTTTTCCTTGCCAATATCTCTCTATTGCAAAGAGCTACGCATTGGAAAATTCAGGGCTATGCCGTGTAGATGAAGCACTAACAGGAGGCTTTAAAATTTTAATTCTAGTGTCCTTCGTTTGGGAGAAAAATGCAAAGGTACAAGACAGCTTTTCCTTGCCAATATCTCTCTTTTGCAAAGAGCTACGCATTGGAAAATTCAGGGCTATGTCGTGTAGATGATGGCCTAACAGGAGGCTTTAAAATTTTCTTTCTAGTGTCCTTCGTTTGGGAGAAAAATGCAAAGGTACAAGACAGCTTTTCCTTGCCAATATCTCTCTTTTGCAAAGAGCTGCGCATTGGAAAATTCAGGGCTATGTCGTGTAGATGATGGCCTAACAGGAGGCTTTAAAATTATCTTTCTAGTGTCCTTCGTTTGGGAGAAAAATGCAAAGGTACAAGACAGCTTTTCCTTGCCAATATCTCTCTTTTGCAAAGAGCTGCGCATTGGAAAATTCAGGGCTATGTCGTGTAGATGATGGCCTAACAGGAGGCTTTAAAATTTTAATTCTAGTGTCCTTCGTTTGGGAGAAAAATGCAAAGGTACAAGACAGCTTTTCCTTGCCAATATCTCTCTTTTGCAAAGAGCTGCGCATTGGAAAATTCAGGGCTATGTCGTGTAGATGATGGCCTAACAGGAGGCTTTAAAATTTTAATTCTAGTGTCCTTCGTTTGGGAGAAAAATGCAAAGGTACAAGACAGCTTTTCCTTGCCAATATCTCTCTTTTGCAAAGAGCTGCGCATTGGAAAATTCAGGGCTATGTCGTGTAGATGATGGCCTAACAGGAGGCTTTAAAATTTTAATTCTAGTGTCCTTCGTTTGGGAGAAAAATGCAAAGGTACAAGACAGCTTTTCCTTGCCAATATCTCTCTTTTGCAAAGAGCTGCGCATTGGAAAATTCAGGGCTATGTCGTGTAGATGATGGCCTAACAGGAGGCTTTAAAATTTTAATTCTAGTGTCCTTCGTTTGGGAGAAAAATGCAAAGGTACAAGACAGATTTTCCTTGCCAATATCTCTCTATTGCAAAGAGCTACGCATTGGAAAATTCAGGGCTATGCCTTGTAGATAAAGCACTAACAGGAGGCTTTAAAATTTTAATTCTAGTGTCCTTCGTTTGGGAGAAAAATGCAAAGGTACACGACAGCTTTTCCTTGCCAATATCTCTCTTTTGCAAAGAGCTGCGCATTGGAAAATTCAGGGCTATGTCGTGTAGATGATGGCCTAACAGGAGGCTTTAAAATTTTCTTTCTAGTGTCCTTCGTTTGGGAGAAAAATGCAAAGGTACAAGACAGCTTTTCCTTGCCAATATCTCTCTTTTGCAAAGAGCTACGCATTGGAAAATTCAGGGCTATGTCGTGTAGATGATGGCCTAACAGGAGGCTTTAAAATTTTAATTCTAGTGTCCTTCGTTTGGGAGAAAAATGCAAAGGTACAAGACAGCTTTTCCTTGCCAATATCTCTCTATTGCAAAGAGCTACGCATTGGAAAATTCAGGGCTATGCCGTGTAGATGAAGCACTAACAGGAGGCTTTAAAATTTTAATTCTAGTGTCCTTCGTTTGGGAGAAAAATGCAAAGGTACAAGACAGCTTTTCCTTGCCAATATCTCTCTTTTGCAAAGAGCTACGCATTGGAAAATTCAGGGCTATGTCGTGTAGATGATGGCCTAACAGGAGGCTTTAAAATTTTCTTTCTAGTGTCCTTCGTTTGGGAGAAAAATGCAAAGGTACAAGACAGCTTTTCCTTGCCAATATCTCTCTTTTGCAAAGAGCTGCGCATTGGAAAATTCAGGGCTATGTCGTGTAGATGATGGCCTAACAGGAGGCTTTAAAATTATCTTTCTAGTGTCCTTCGTTTGGGAGAAAAATGCAAAGGTACAAGACAGCTTTTCCTTGCCAATATCTCTCTTTTGCAAAGAGCTGCGCATTGGAAAATTCAGGGCTATGTCGTGTAGATGATGGCCTAACAGGAGGCTTCAAAATTTTAATTCTAGTGTCCTTCGTTTGGGAGAAAAATGCAAAGGTACAAGACAGCTTTTCCTTGCCAATATCTCTCTTTTGCAAAGAGCTGCGCATTGGAAAATTCAGGGCTATGTCGTGTAGATGATGGCCTAACAGGAGGCTTTAAAATTTTAATTCTAGTGTCCTTCGTTTGGGAGAAAAATGCAAAGGTACAAGACAGCTTTTCCTTGCCAATATCTCTCTTTTGCAAAGAGCTGCGCATTGGAAAATTCAGGGCTATGTCGTGTAGATGATGGCCTAACAGGAGGCTTTAAAATTTTAATTCTAGTGTCCTTCGTTTGGGAGAAAAATGCAAAGGTACAAGACAGCTTTTCCTTGCCAATATCTCTCTTTTGCAAAGAGCTGCGCATTGGAAAATTCAGGGCTATGTCGTGTAGATGATGGCCTAACAGGAGGCTTTAAAATTTTAATTCTAGTGTCCTTCGTTTGGGAGAAAAATGCAAAGGTACAAGACAGATTTTCCTTGCCAATATCTCTCTATTGCAAAGAGCTACGCATTGGAAAATTCAGGGCTATGCCTTGTAGATAAAGCACTAACAGGAGGCTTTAAAATTTTAATTCTAGTGTCCTTCGTTTGGGAGAAAAATGCAAAGGTACACGACAGCTTTTCCTTGCCAATATCTCTCTTTTGCAAAGAGCTGCGCATTGGAAAATTCAGGGCTATGTCGTGTAGATGATGGCCTAACAGGAGGCTTTAAAATTATCTTTCTAGTGTCCTTCGTTTGGGAGAAAAATGCAAAGGTACAAGACAGCTTTTCCTTGCCAATATCTCTCTTTTGCAAAGAGCTGCGCATTGGAAAATTCAGGGCTATGTCGTGTAGATGATGGCCTAACAGGAGGCTTTAAAATTTTAATTCTAGTGTCCTTCGTTTGGGAGAAAAATGCAAAGGTACAAGACAGCTTTTCCTTGCCAATATCTCTCTTTTGCAAAGAGCTGCGCATTGGAAAATTCAGGGCTATGTCGTGTAGATGATGGCCTAACAGGAGGCTTTCAAATTTTCTTTCTAGTGTCCTTCGTTTGGGAGAAAAATGCAAAGGTACAAGACAGCTTTTCCTTGCCAATATCTCTCTTTTGCAAAGAGCTGCGCATTGGAAAATTCAGGGCTATGTCGTGTAGATGATGGCCTAACAGGAGGCTTTAAAATTTTCTTTCTAGTGACCTTCGTTTGGGAGAAAAATGCAAAGGTACAAGACAGCTTTTCCTTGCCAATATCTCTCTTTTGCAAAGAGCTGCGCATTGGAAAATTCAGGGCTATGTCGTGTAGATGATGGCCTAACAGGAGGCTTTAAAATTTTAATTCTAGTGTCCTTCGTTTGGGAGAAAAATGCAAAGGTACAAGACAGCTTTTCCTTGCCAATATCTCTCTTTTGCAAAGAGCTGCGCATTGGAAAATTCAGGGCTATGTCGTGTAGATGATGGCCTAACAGGAGGCTTTAAAATTTTAATTCTAGTGTCCTTCGTTTGGGAGAAAAATGCAAAGGTACAAGACAGCTTTTCCTTGCCAATATCTCTCTTTTGCAAAGAGCTGCGCATTGGAAAATTCAGGGCTATGTCGTGTAGATGATGGCCTAACAGGAGGCTTTAAAATTTTAATTCTAGTGTCCTTCGTTTGGGAGAAAAATGCAAAGGTACAAGACAGCTTTTCCTTGCCAATATCTCTCTATTGCAAAGAGCTACGCATTGGAAAATTCAGGGCTATGCCGTGTAGATGAAGCACTAACAGGAGGCTTTAAAATTTTAATTCTAGTGTCCTTCGTTTGGGAGAAAAATGCAAAGGTACAAGACAGCTTTTCCTTGCCAATATCTCTCTTTTGCAAAGAGCTACGCATTGGAAAATTCAGGGCTATGTCGTGTAGATGATGGCCTAACAGGAGGCTTTAAAATTTTCTTTCTAGTGTCCTTCGTTTGGGAGAAAAATGCAAAGGTACAAGACAGCTTTTCCTTGCCAATATCTCTCTTTTGCAAAGAGCTGCGCATTGGAAAATTCAGGGCTATGTCGTGTAGATGATGGCCTAACAGGAGGCTTTAAAATTATCTTTCTAGTGTCCTTCGTTTGGGAGAAAAATGCAAAGGTACAAGACAGCTTTTCCTTGCCAATATCTCTCTTTTGCAAAGAGCTGCGCATTGGAAAATTCAGGGCTATGTCGTGTAGATGATGGCCTAACAGGAGGCTTTAAAATTTTAATTCTAGTGTCCTTCGTTTGGGAGAAAAATGCAAAGGTACAAGACAGCTTTTCCTTGCCAATATCTCTCTTTTGCAAAGAGCTGCGCATTGGAAAATTCAGGGCTATGTCGTGTAGATGATGGCCTAACAGGAGGCTTTAAAATTTTAATTCTAGTGTCCTTCGTTTGGGAGAAAAATGCAAAGGTACAAGACAGCTTTTCCTTGCCAATATCTCTCTTTTGCAAAGAGCTGCGCATTGGAAAATTCAGGGCTATGTCGTGTAGATGATGGCCTAACAGGAGGCTTTAAAATTTTAATTCTAGTGTCCTTCGTTTGGGAGAAAAATGCAAAGGTACAAGACAGCTTTTCCTTGCCAATATCTCTCTTTTGCAAAGAGCTGCGCATTGGAAAATTCAGGGCTATGTCGTGTAGATGATGGCCTAACAGGAGGCTTTAAAATTTTAATTCTAGTGTCCTTCGTTTGGGAGAAAAATGCAAAGGTACAAGACAGATTTTCCTTGCCAATATCTCTCTATTGCAAAGAGCTACGCATTGGAAAATTCAGGGCTATGCCTTGTAGATAAAGCACTAACAGGAGGCTTTAAAATTTTAATTCTAGTGTCCTTCGTTTGGGAGAAAAATGCAAAGGTACACGACAGCTTTTCCTTGCCAATATCTCTCTTTTGCAAAGAGCTGCGCATTGGAAAATTCAGGGCTATGTCGTGTAGATGATGGCCTAACAGGAGGCTTTAAAATTTTCTTTCTAGTGTCCTTCGTTTGGGAGAAAAATGCAAAGGTACAAGACAGCTTTTCCTTGCCAATATCTCTCTTTTGCAAAGAGCTACGCATTGGAAAATTCAGGGCTATGTCGTGTAGATGATGGCCTAACAGGAGGCTTTAAAATTTTAATTCTAGTGTCCTTCGTTTGGGAGAAAAATGCAAAGGTACAAGACAGCTTTTCCTTGCCAATATCTCTCTATTGCAAAGAGCTACGCATTGGAAAATTCAGGGCTATGCCGTGTAGATGAAGCACTAACAGGAGGCTTTAAAATTTTAATTCTAGTGTCCTTCGTTTGGGAGAAAAATGCAAAGGTACAAGACAGCTTTTCCTTGCCAATATCTCTCTTTTGCAAAGAGCTACGCATTGGAAAATTCAGGGCTATGTCGTGTAGATGATGGCCTAACAGGAGGCTTTAAAATTTTCTTTCTAGTGTCCTTCGTTTGGGAGAAAAATGCAAAGGTACAAGACAGCTTTTCCTTGCCAATATCTCTCTTTTGCAAAGAGCTGCGCATTGGAAAATTCAGGGCTATGTCGTGTAGATGATGGCCTAACAGGAGGCTTTAAAATTATCTTTCTAGTGTCCTTCGTTTGGGAGAAAAATGCAAAGGTACAAGACAGCTTTTCCTTGCCAATATCTCTCTTTTGCAAAGAGCTGCGCATTGGAAAATTCAGGGCTATGTCGTGTAGATGATGGCCTAACAGGAGGCTTTAAAATTTTAATTCTAGTGTCCTTCGTTTGGGAGAAAAATGCAAAGGTACAAGACAGCTTTTCCTTGCCAATATCTCTCTTTTGCAAAGAGCTGCGCATTGGAAAATTCAGGGCTATGTCGTGTAGATGATGGCCTAACAGGAGGCTTTAAAATTTTAATTCTAGTGTCCTTCGTTTGGGAGAAAAATGCAAAGGTACAAGACAGCTTTTCCTTGCCAATATCTCTCTTTTGCAAAGAGCTGCGCATTGGAAAATTCAGGGCTATGTCGTGTAGATGATGGCCTAACAGGAGGCTTTAAAATTTTAATTCTAGTGTCCTTCGTTTGGGAGAAAAATGCAAAGGTACAAGACAGCTTTTCCTTGCCAATATCTCTCTTTTGCAAAGAGCTGCGCATTGGAAAATTCAGGGCTATGTCGTGTAGATGATGGCCTAACAGGAGGCTTTAAAATTTTAATTCTAGTGTCCTTCGTTTGGGAGAAAAATGCAAAGGTACAAGACAGATTTTCCTTGCCAATATCTCTCTATTGCAAAGAGCTACGCATTGGAAAATTCAGGGCTATGCCTTGTAGATAAAGCACTAACAGGAGGCTTTAAAATTTTAATTCTAGTGTCCTTCGTTTGGGAGAAAAATGCAAAGGTACACGACAGCTTTTCCTTGCCAATATCTCTCTTTTGCAAAGAGCTGCGCATTGGAAAATTCAGGGCTATGTCGTGTAGATGATGGCCTAACAGGAGGCTTTAAAATTTTCTTTCTAGTGTCCTTCGTTTGGGAGAAAAATGCAAAGGTACAAGACAGCTTTTCCTTGCCAATATCTCTCTTTTGCAAAGAGCTACGCATTGGAAAATTCAGGGCTATGTCGTGTAGATGATGGCCTAACAGGAGGCTTTAAAATTTTCTTTCTAGTGACCTTCGTTTGGGAGAAAAATGCAAAGGTACAAGACAGCTTTTCCTTGCCAATATCTCTCTTTTGCAAAGAGCTGCGCATTGGAAAATTCAGGGCTATGTCGTGTAGATGATGGCCTAACAGGAGGCTTTAAAATTTTCTTTCTAGTGACCTTCGTTTGGGAGAAAAATGCAAAGGTACAAGACAGCTTTTCCTTGCCAATATCTCTCTTTTGCAAAGAGCTGCGCATTGGAAAATTCAGGGCTATGTCGTGTAGATGATGGCCTAACAGGAGGCTTTAAAATTTTCTTTCTAGTGTCCTTCGTTTGGGAGAAAAATGCAATGGTACAAGACAGCTTTTCCTTGCCAATATCTCTCTTTTGCAAAGAGCTGCGCATTGGAAAATTCATAGCTATGCCGTGTAGATGATGGTCTAACAGGAGGCTTTAAAATTTTCTTTCTAGTGTCCTTCGTTTGGGTGAAAAATGCAATGGTACAAGACAGCTTTTCCTTGCCAATATCTCTCTTTTGCAAAGAGCTGCGCATTGGAAAATTCAGGGCTATGTCGTGTAGATGATGGCCTAACAGGAGGCTTTAAAATTTTCTTTCTAGTGTCCTTCGTTTGGGAGAAAAATGCAAAGGTACAAGACAGGTTTTCCTTGCCAATATCTCTCTTTTGCAAAGAGCTGCGCATTGGAAAATTCAGGGCTATGTCGTGTAGATGATTGCCTAACAGGAGGCTTTAAAATTTTAATTCTAGTGTCCTTCGTTTGGGAGAAAAATGCAAAGGTACAAGACAGCTTTTCCTTGCCAATATCTCTCTTTTGCAAAGAGCTGCGCATTGGAAAATTCAGGGCTATGTCGTGTAGATGATGGCCTAACAGGAGGCTTTAAAATTATCTTTCTAGTGTCCTTCGTTTGGGAGAAAAATGCAAAGGTACAAGACAGCTTTTCCTTGCCAATATCTCTCTTTTGCAAAGAGCTGCGCATTGGAAAATTCAGGGCTATGTCGTGTAGATGATGGCCTAACAGGAGGCTTTAAAATTTTAATTCTAGTGTCCTTCGTTTGGGAGAAAAATGCAAAGGTACAAGACAGCTTTTCCTTGCCAATATCTCTCTTTTGCAAAGAGCTGCGCATTGGAAAATTCAGGGCTATGTCGTGTAGATGATGGCCTAACAGGAGGCTTTCAAATTTTCTTTCTAGTGTCCTTCGTTTGGGAGAAAAATGCAAAGGTACAAGACAGCTTTTCCTTGCCAATATCTCTCTTTTGCAAAGAGCTGCGCATTGGAAAATTCAGGGCTATGTCGTGTAGATGATGGCCTAACAGGAGGCTTTAAAATTTTCTTTCTAGTGACCTTCGTTTGGGAGAAAAATGCAAAGGTACAAGACAGCTTTTCCTTGCCAATATCTCTCTTTTGCAAAGAGCTGCGCATTGGAAAATTCAGGGCTATGTCGTGTAGATGATGGCCTAACAGGAGGCTTTAAAATTTTCTTTCTAGTGTCCTTCGTTTGGGAGAAAAATGCAAAGGTACAAGACAGCTTTTCCTTGCCAATATCTCTCTTTTGCAAAGAGCTGCGCATTGGAAAATTCAGGGCTATGTCGTGTAGATGATGGCCTAACAGGAGGCTTTAAAATTATCTTTCTAGTGTCCTTCGTTTGGGAGAAAAATGCAAAGGTACAAGACAGCTTTTCCTTGCCAATATCTCTCTTTTGTAAAGAGCTGCGCATTGGAAAATTCAGGGCTATGTCGTGTAGATGATGGCCTAACAGGAGGCTTTAAAATTTTAATTCTAGTGTCCTTCGTTTGGGAGAAAAATGCAAAGGTACAAGACAGCTTTTCCTTGCCAATATCTCTCTTTTGCAAAGAGCTGCGCATTGGAAAATTCAGGGCTATGTCGTGTAGATGATGGCCTAACAGGAGGCTTTAAAATTTTAATTCTAGTGTCCTTCGTTTGGGAGAAAAATGCAAAGGTACAAGACAGCTTTTCCTTGCCAATATCTCTCTTTTGCAAAGAGCTGCGCATTGGAAAATTCAGGGCTATGTCGTGTAGATGATGGCCTAACAGGAGGCTTTAAAATTTTCTTTCTAGTGACCTTCGTTTGGGAGAAAAATGCAAAGGTACAAGACAGCTTTTCCTTGCCAATATCTCTCTTTTGCAAAGAGCTGCGCATTGGAAAATTCAGGGCTATGTCGTGTAGATGATGGCCTAACAGGAGGCTTTAAAATTTTCTTTCTAGTGTCCTTCGTTTGGGAGAAAAATGCAAAGGTACAAGACAGCTTTTCCTTGCCAATATCTCTCTTTTGCAAAGAGCTGCGCATTGGAAAATTCAGGGCTATGTCGTGTAGATGATGGCCTAACAGGAGGCTTTAAAATTATCTTTCTAGTGTCCTTCGTTTGGGAGAAAAATGCAAAGGTACAAGACAGCTTTTCCTTGCCAATATCTCTCTTTTGCAAAGAGCTGCGCATTGGAAAATTCAGGGCTATGTCGTGTAGATGATGGCCTAACAGGAGGCTTTAAAATTTTAATTCTAGTGTCCTTCGTTTGGGAGAAAAATGCAAAGGTACAAGACAGCTTTTCCTTGCCAATATCTCTCTTTTGCAAAGAGCTGCGCATTGGAAAATTCAGGGCTATGTCGTGTAGATGATGGCCTAACAGGAGGCTTTAAAATTTTAATTCTAGTGTCCTTCGTTTGGGAGAAAAATGCAAAGGTACAAGACAGCTTTTCCTTGCCAATATCTCTCTTTTGCAAAGAGCTGCGCATTGGAAAATTCAGGGCTATGTCGTGTAGATGATGGCCTAACAGGAGGCTTTAAAATTTTAATTCTAGTGTCCTTCGTTTGGGAGAAAAATGCAAAGGTACAAGACAGCTTTTCCTTGCCAATATCTCTCTATTGCAAAGAGCTACGCATTGGAAAATTCAGGGCTATGCCGTGTAGATGAAGCAATAACAGGAGGCTTTAAAATTTTAATTCTAGTGTCCTTCGTTTGGGAGAAAAATGCAAAGGTACAAGACAGCTTTTCCTTGCCAATATCTCTCTTTTGCAAAGAGCTACGCATTGGAAAATTCAGGGCTATGTCGTGTAGATGATGGCCTAACAGGAGGCTTTAAAATTTTCTTTCTAGTGTCCTTCGTTTGGGAGAAAAATGCAAAGGTACAAGACAGCTTTTCCTTGCCAATATCTCTCTTTTGCAAAGAGCTGCGCATTGGAAAATTCAGGGCTATGTCGTGTAGATGATGGCCTAACAGGAGGCTTTAAAATTATCTTTCTAGTGTCCTTCGTTTGGGAGAAAAATGCAAAGGTACAAGACAGCTTTTCCTTGCCAATATCTCTCTTTTGCAAAGAGCTGCGCATTGGAAAATTCAGGGCTATGTCGTGTAGATGATGGCCTAACAGGAGGCTTTAAAATTTTAATTCTAGTGTCCTTCGTTTGGGAGAAAAATGCAAAGGTACAAGACAGCTTTTCCTTGCCAATATCTCTCTTTTGCAAAGAGCTGCGCATTGGAAAATTCAGGGCTATGTCGTGTAGATGATGGCCTAACAGGAGGCTTTAAAATTTTAATTCTAGTGTCCTTCGTTTGGGAGAAAAATGCAAAGGTACAAGACAGCTTTTCCTTGCCAATATCTCTCTTTTGCAAAGAGCTGCGCATTGGAAAATTCAGGGCTATGTCGTGTAGATGATGGCCTAACAGGAGGCTTTAAAATTTTAATTCTAGTGTCCTTCGTTTGGGAGAAAAATGCAAAGGTACAAGACAGCTTTTCCTTGCCAATATCTCTCTTTTGCAAAGAGCTGCGCATTGGAAAATTCAGGGCTATGTCGTGTAGATGATGGCCTAACAGGAGGCTTTAAAATTTTAATTCTAGTGTCCTTCGTTTGGGAGAAAAATGCAAAGGTACAAGACAGATTTTCCTTGCCAATATCTCTCTATTGCAAAGAGCTACGCATTGGAAAATTCAGGGCTATGCCTTGTAGATAAAGCACTAACAGGAGGCTTTAAAATTTTAATTCTAGTGTCCTTCGTTTGGGAGAAAAATGCAAAGGTACACGACAGCTTTTCCTTGCCAATATCTCTCTTTTGCAAAGAGCTGCGCATTGGAAAATTCAGGGCTATGTCGTGTAGATGATGGCCTAACAGGAGGCTTTAAAATTTTCTTTCTAGTGTCCTTCGTTTGGGAGAAAAATGCAAAGGTACAAGACAGCTTTTCCTTGCCAATATCTCTCTTTTGCAAAGAGCTACGCATTGGAAAATTCAGGGCTATGTCGTGTAGATGATGGCCTAACAGGAGGCTTTAAAATTTTAATTCTAGTGTCCTTCGTTTGGGAGAAAAATGCAAAGGTACAAGACAGCTTTTCCTTGCCAATATCTCTCTTTTGCAAAGAGCTGCGCATTGGAAAATTCAGGGCTATGTCGTGTAGATGATGGCCTAACAGGAGGCTTTAAAATTTTAATTCTAGTGTCCTTCGTTTGGGAGAAAAATGCAAAGGTACAAGACAGCTTTTCCTTGCCAATATCTCTCTTTTGCAAAGAGCTGCGCATTGGAAAATTCAGGGCTATGTCGTGTAGATGATGGCCTAACAGGAGGCTTTAAAATTATCTTTCTAGTGTCCTTCGTTTGGGAGAAAAATGCAAAGGTACAAGACAGCTTTTCCTTGCCAATATCTCTCTTTTGCAAAGAGCTGCGCATTGGAAAATTCAGGGCTATGTCGTGTAGATGATGGCCTAACAGGAGGCTTTAAAATTTTAATTCTAGTGTCCTTCGTTTGGGAGAAAAATGCAAAGGTACAAGACAGCTTTTCCTTGCCAATATCTCTCTTTTGCAAAGAGCTGCGCATTGGAAAATTCAGGGCTATGTCGTGTAGATGATGGCCTAACAGGAGGCTTTAAAATTTTAATTCTAGTGTCCTTCGTTTGGGAGAAAAATGCAAAGGTACAAGACAGCTTTTCCTTGCCAATATCTCTCTTTTGCAAAGAGCTGCGCATTGGAAAATTCAGGGCTATGTCGTGTAGATGATGGCCTAACAGGAGGCTTTAAAATTTTAATTCTAGTGTCCTTCGTTTGGGAGAAAAATGCAAAGGTACAAGACAGCTTTTCCTTGCCAATATCTCTCTTTTGCAAAGAGCTGCGCATTGGAAAATTCAGGGCTATGTCGTGTAGATGATGGCCTAACAGGAGGCTTTAAAATTTTAATTCTAGTGTCCTTCGTTTGGGAGAAAAATGCAAAGGTACAAGACAGATTTTCCTTGCCAATATCTCTCTATTGCAAAGAGCTACGCATTGGAAAATTCAGGGCTATGCCTTGTAGATAAAGCACTAACAGGAGGCTTTAAAATTTTAATTCTAGTGTCCTTCGTTTGGGAGAAAAATGCAAAGGTACACGACAGCTTTTCCTTGCCAATATCTCTCTTTTGCAAAGAGCTGCGCATTGGAAAATTCAGGGCTATGTCGTGTAGATGATGGCCTAACAGGAGGCTTTAAAATTTTCTTTCTAGTGTCCTTCGTTTGGGAGAAAAATGCAAAGGTACAAGACAGCTTTTCCTTGCCAATATCTCTCTTTTGCAAAGAGCTACGCATTGGAAAATTCAGGGCTATGTCGTGTAGATGATGGCCTAACAGGAGGCTTTAAAATTTTCTTTCTAGTGACCTTCGTTTGGGAGAAAAATGCAAAGGTACAAGACAGCTTTTCCTTGCCAATATCTCTCTTTTGCAAAGAGCTGCGCATTGGAAAATTCAGGGCTATGTCGTGTAGATGATGGCCTAACAGGAGGCTTTAAAATTTTCTTTCTAGTGACCTTCGTTTGGGAGAAAAATGCAAAGGTACAAGACAGCTTTTCCTTGCCAATATCTCTCTTTTGCAAAGAGCTGCGCATTGGAAAATTCAGGGCTATGTCGTGTAGATGATGGCCTAACAGGAGGCTTTAAAATTTTCTTTCTAGTGTCCTTCGTTTGGGAGAAAAATGCAATGGTACAAGACAGCTTTTCCTTGCCAATATCTCTCTTTTGCAAAGAGCTGCGCATTGGAAAATTCATAGCTATGCCGTGTAGATGATGGTCTAACAGGAGGCTTTAAAATTTTCTTTCTAGTGTCCTTCGTTTGGGAGAAAAATGCAAAGGTACAAGACAGGTTTTCCTTGCCAATATCTCTCTTTTGCAAAGAGCTGCGCATTGGAAAATTCAGGGCTATGTCGTGTAGATGATTGCCTAACAGGAGGCTTTAAAATTTTAATTCTAGTGTCCTTCGTTTGGGAGAAAAATGCAAAGGTACAAGACAGCTTTTCCTTGCCAATATCTCTCTTTTGCAAAGAGCTGCGCATTGGAAAATTCAGGGCTATGTCGTGTAGATGATGGCCTAACAGGAGGCTTTAAAATTATCTTTCTAGTGTCCTTCGTTTGGGAGAAAAATGCAAAGGTACAAGACAGCTTTTCCTTGCCAATATCTCTCTTTTGCAAAGAGCTGCGCATTGGAAAATTCAGGGCTATGTCGTGTAGATGATGGCCTAACAGGAGGCTTTAAAATTTTAATTCTAGTGTCCTTCGTTTGGGAGAAAAATGCAAAGGTACAAGACAGCTTTTCCTTGCCAATATCTCTCTTTTGCAAAGAGCTGCGCATTGGAAAATTCAGGGCTATGTCGTGTAGATGATGGCCTAACAGGAGGCTTTAAAATTTTAATTCTAGTGTCCTTCGTTTGGGAGAAAAATGCAAAGGTACAAGACAGCTTTTCCTTGCCAATATCTCTCTTTTGCAAAGAGCTGCGCATTGGAAAATTCAGGGCTATGTCGTGTAGATGATGGCCTAACAGGAGGCTTTAAAATTTTAATTTTAGTGTCCTTCGTTTGGGAGAAAAATGCAAAGGTACAAGACAGCTTTTCCTTGCCAATATCTCTCTTTTGCAAAGAGCTGCGCATTGGAAAATTCAGGGCTATGTCGTGTAGATGATTGCCTAACAGGAGGCTTTAAAATTTTAATTCTAGTGTCCTTCGTTTGGGAGAAAAATGCAAAGGTACAAGACAGCTTTTCCTTGCCAATATCTCTCTTTTGCAAAGAGCTGCGCATTGGAAAATTCAGGGCTATGTCGTGTAGATGATGGCCTAACAGGAGGCTTTAAAATTATCTTTCTAGTGTCCTTCGTTTGGGAGAAAAATGCAAAGGTACAAGACAGCTTTTCCTTGCCAATATCTCTCTTTTGCAAAGAGCTGCGCATTGGAAAATTCAGGGCTATGTCGTGTAGATGATGGCCTAACAGGAGGCTTTAAAATTTTAATTCTAGTGTCCTTCGTTTGGGAGAAAAATGCAAAGGTACAAGACAGCTTTTCCTTGCCAATATCTCTCTTTTGCAAAGAGCTGCGCATTGGAAAATTCAGGGCTATGTCGTGTAGATGATGGCCTAACAGGAGGCTTTAAAATTTTAATTCTAGTGTCCTTCGTTTGGGAGAAAAATGCAAAGGTACAAGACAGCTTTTCCTTGCCAATATCTCTCTTTTGCAAAGAGCTGCGCATTGGAAAATTCAGGGCTATGTCGTGTAGATGATGGCCTAACAGGAGGCTTTAAAATTTTCTTTCTAGTGACCTTCGTTTGGGAGAAAAATGCAAAGGTACAAGACAGCTTTTCCTTGCCAATATCTCTCTTTTGCAAAGAGCTGCGCATTGGAAAATTCAGGGCTATGTCGTGTAGATGATGGCCTAACAGGAGGCTTTAAAATTATCTTTCTAGTGTCCTTCGTTTGGGAGAAAAATGCAAAGGTACAAGACAGCTTTTCCTTGCCAATATCTATCTTTTGCAAAGAGCTGCGCATTGGAAAATTCAGGGCTATGTCGTGTAGATGATGGCCTAACAGGAGGCTTTAAAATTTTAATTCTAGTGTCCTTCGTTTGGGAGAAAAATGCAAAGGTACAAGACAGCTTTTCCTTGCCAATATCTCTCTTTTGCAAAGAGCTGCGCATTGGAAAATTCAGGGCTATGTCGTGTAGATGATGGCCTAACAGGAGGCTTTAAAATTTTAATTCTAGTGTCCTTCGTTTGGGAGAAAAATGCAAAGGTACAAGACAGCTTTTCCTTGCCAATATCTCTCTTTTGCAAAGAGCTGCGCATTGGAAAATTCAGGGCTATGTCGTGTAGATGATGTCCTAACAGGAGGCTTTAAAATTTTAATTCTAGTGTCCTTCGTTTGGGAGAAAAATGCAAAGGTACAAGACAGCTTTTCCTTGCCAATATCTCTCTATTGCAAAGAGCTACGCATTGGAAAATTCAGGGCTATGCCGTGTAGATGAAGCACTAACAGGAGGCTTTAAAATTTTAATTCTAGTGTCCTTCGTTTGGGAGAAAAATGCAAAGGTACAAGACAGCTTTTCCTTGCCAATATCTCTCTTTTGCAAAGAGCTGCGCATTGGAAAATTCAGGGCTATGTCGTGTAGATGATGGCCTAACAGGAGGCTTTCAAATTTTCTTTCTAGTGTCCTTCGTTTGGGAGAAAAATGCAAAGGTACAAGACAGCTTTTCCTTGCCAATATCTCTCTTTTGCAAAGAGCTGCGCATTGGAAAATTCAGGGCTATGTCGTGTAGATGATGGCCTAACAGGAGGCTTTAAAATTTTCTTTCTAGTGACCTTCGTTTGGGAGAAAAATGCAAAGGTACAAGACAGCTTTTCCTTGCCAATATCTCTCTTTTGCAAAGAGCTGCGCATTGGAAAATTCAGGGCTATGTCGTGTAGATGATGGCCTAACAGGAGGCTTTAAAATTTTCTTTCTAGTGTCCTTCGTTTGGGAGAAAAATGCAAAGGTACAAGACAGCTTTTCCTTGCCAATATCTCTCTTTTGCAAAGAGCTGCGCATTGGAAAATTCAGGGCTATGTCGTGTAGATGATGGCCTAACAGGAGGCTTTAAAATTATCTTTCTAGTGTCCTTCGTTTGGGAGAAAAATGCAAAGGTACAAGACAGCTTTTCCTTGCCAATATCTCTCTTTTGTAAAGAGCTGCGCATTGGAAAATTCAGGGCTATGTCGTGTAGATGATGGCCTAACAGGAGGCTTTAAAATTTTAATTCTAGTGTCCTTCGTTTGGGAGAAAAATGCAAAGGTACAAGACAGCTTTTCCTTGCCAATATCTCTCTTTTGCAAAGAGCTGCGCATTGGAAAATTCAGGGCTATGTCGTGTAGATGATGGCCTAACAGGAGGCTTTAAAATTTTAATTCTAGTGTCCTTCGTTTGGGAGAAAAATGCAAAGGTACAAGACAGCTTTTCCTTGCCAATATCTCTCTTTTGCAAAGAGCTGCGCATTGGAAAATTCAGGGCTATGTCGTGTAGATGATGGCCTAACAGGAGGCTTTAAAATTTTCTTTCTAGTGACCTTCGTTTGGGAGAAAAATGCAAAGGTACAAGACAGCTTTTCCTTGCCAATATCTCTCTTTTGCAAAGAGCTGCGCATTGGAAAATTCAGGGCTATGTCGTGTAGATGATGGCCTAACAGGAGGCTTTAAAATTTTCTTTCTAGTGTCCTTCGTTTGGGAGAAAAATGCAAAGGTACAAGACAGCTTTTCCTTGCCAATATCTCTCTTTTGCAAAGAGCTGCGCATTGGAAAATTCAGGGCTATGTCGTGTAGATGATGGCCTAACAGGAGGCTTTAAAATTATCTTTCTAGTGTCCTTCGTTTGGGAGAAAAATGCAAAGGTACAAGACAGCTTTTCCTTGCCAATATCTCTCTTTTGCAAAGAGCTGCGCATTGGAAAATTCAGGGCTATGTCGTGTAGATGATGGCCTAACAGGAGGCTTTAAAATTTTAATTCTAGTGTCCTTCGTTTGGGAGAAAAATGCAAAGGTACAAGACAGCTTTTCCTTGCCAATATCTCTCTTTTGCAAAGAGCTGCGCATTGGAAAATTCAGGGCTATGTCGTGTAGATGATGGCCTAACAGGAGGCTTTAAAATTTTAATTCTAGTGTCCTTCGTTTGGGAGAAAAATGCAAAGGTACAAGACAGCTTTTCCTTGCCAATATCTCTCTTTTGCAAAGAGCTGCGCATTGGAAAATTCAGGGCTATGTCGTGTAGATGATGGCCTAACAGGAGGCTTTAAAATTTTAATTCTAGTGTCCTTCGTTTGGGAGAAAAATGCAAAGGTACAAGACAGCTTTTCCTTGCCAATATCTCTCTATTGCAAAGAGCTACGCATTGGAAAATTCAGGGCTATGCCGTGTAGATGAAGCACTAACAGGAGGCTTTAAAATTTTAATTCTAGTGTCCTTCGTTTGGGAGAAAAATGCAAAGGTACAAGACAGCTTTTCCTTGCCAATATCTCTCTTTTGCAAAGAGCTACGCATTGGAAAATTCAGGGCTATGTCGTGTAGATGATGGCCTAACAGGAGGCTTTAAAATTTTCTTTCTAGTGTCCTTCGTTTGGGAGAAAAATGCAAAGGTACAAGACAGCTTTTCCTTGCCAATATCTCTCTTTTGCAAAGAGCTGCGCATTGGAAAATTCAGGGCTATGTCGTGTAGATGATGGCCTAACAGGAGGCTTTAAAATTATCTTTCTAGTGTCCTTCGTTTGGGAGAAAAATGCAAAGGTACAAGACAGCTTTTCCTTGCCAATATCTCTCTTTTGCAAAGAGCTGCGCATTGGAAAATTCAGGGCTATGTCGTGTAGATGATGGCCTAACAGGAGGCTTTAAAATTTTAATTCTAGTGTCCTTCGTTTGGGAGAAAAATGCAAAGGTACAAGACAGCTTTTCCTTGCCAATATCTCTCTTTTGCAAAGAGCTGCGCATTGGAAAATTCAGGGCTATGTCGTGTAGATGATGGCCTAACAGGAGGCTTTAAAATTTTAATTCTAGTGTCCTTCGTTTGGGAGAAAAATGCAAAGGTACAAGACAGCTTTTCCTTGCCAATATCTCTCTTTTGCAAAGAGCTGCGCATTGGAAAATTCAGGGCTATGTCGTGTAGATGATGGCCTAACAGGAGGCTTTAAAATTTTAATTCTAGTGTCCTTCGTTTGGGAGAAAAATGCAAAGGTACAAGACAGCTTTTCCTTGCCAATATCTCTCTTTTGCAAAGAGCTGCGCATTGGAAAATTCAGGGCTATGTCGTGTAGATGATGGCCTAACAGGAGGCTTTAAAATTTTAATTCTAGTGTCCTTCGTTTGGGAGAAAAATGCAAAGGTACAAGACAGATTTTCCTTGCCAATATCTCTCTATTGCAAAGAGCTACGCATTGGAAAATTCAGGGCTATGCCTTGTAGATAAAGCACTAACAGGAGGCTTTAAAATTTTAATTCTAGTGTCCTTCGTTTGGGAGAAAAATGCAAAGGTACACGACAGCTTTTCCTTGCCAATATCTCTCTTTTGCAAAGAGCTGCGCATTGGAAAATTCAGGGCTATGTCGTGTAGATGATGGCCTAACAGGAGGCTTTAAAATTTTCTTTCTAGTGTCCTTCGTTTGGGAGAAAAATGCAAAGGTACAAGACAGCTTTTCCTTGCCAATATCTCTCTTTTGCAAAGAGCTACGCATTGGAAAATTCAGGGCTATGTCGTGTAGATGATGGCCTAACAGGAGGCTTTAAAATTTTAATTCTAGTGTCCTTCGTTTGGGAGAAAAATGCAAAGGTACAAGACAGCTTTTCCTTGCCAATATCTCTCTATTGCAAAGAGCTACGCATTGGAAAATTCAGGGCTATGCCGTGTAGATGAAGCACTAACAGGAGGCTTTAAAATTTTAATTCTAGTGTCCTTCGTTTGGGAGAAAAATGCAAAGGTACAAGACAGCTTTTCCTTGCCAATATCTCTCTTTTGCAAAGAGCTACGCATTGGAAAATTCAGGGCTATGTCGTGTAGATGATGGCCTAACAGGAGGCTTTAAAATTTTCTTTCTAGTGTCCTTCGTTTGGGAGAAAAATGCAAAGGTACAAGACAGCTTTTCCTTGCCAATATCTCTCTTTTGCAAAGAGCTGCGCATTGGAAAATTCAGGGCTATGTCGTGTAGATGATAGCCTAACAGGAGGCTTTAAAATTATCTTTCTAGTGTCCTTCGTTTGGGAGAAAAATGCAAAGGTACAAGACAGCTTTTCCTTGCCAATATCTCTCTTTTGCAAAGAGCTGCGCATTGGAAAATTCAGGGCTATGTCGTGTAGATGATGGCCTAACAGGAGGCTTTAAAATTTTAATTCTAGTGTCCTTCGTTTGGGAGAAAAATGCAAAGGTACAAGACAGCTTTTCCTTGCCAATATCTCTCTTTTGCAAAGAGCTGCGCATTGGAAAATTCAGGGCTATGTCGTGTAGATGATGGCCTAACAGGAGGCTTTAAAATTTTAATTCTAGTGTCCTTCGTTTGGGAGAAAAATGCAAAGGTACAAGACAGCTTTTCCTTGCCAATATCTCTCTTTTGCAAAGAGCTGCGCATTGGAAAATTCAGGGCTATGTCGTGTAGATGATGGCCTAACAGGAGGCTTTAAAATTTTAATTCTAGTGTCCTTCGTTTGGGAGAAAAATGCAAAGGTACAAGACAGATTTTCCTTGCCAATATCTCTCTATTGCAAAGAGCTACGCATTGGAAAATTCAGGGCTATGCCTTGTAGATAAAGCACTAACAGGAGGCTTTAAAATTTTAATTCTAGTGTCCTTCGTTTGGGAGAAAAATGCAAAGGTACACGACAGCTTTTCCTTGCCAATATCTCTCTTTTGCAAAGAGCTGCGCATTGGAAAATTCAGGGCTATGTCGTGTAGATGATGGCCTAACAGGAGGCTTTAAAATTTTCTTTCTAGTGTCCTTCGTTTGGGAGAAAAATGCAAAGGTACAAGACAGCTTTTCCTTGCCAATATCTCTCTTTTGCAAAGAGCTACGCATTGGAAAATTCAGGGCTATGTCGTGTAGATGATGGCCTAACAGGAGGCTTTAAAATTTTCTTTCTAGTGACCTTCGTTTGGGAGAAAAATGCAAAGGTACAAGACAGCTTTTCCTTGCCAATATCTCTCTTTTGCAAAGAGCTGCGCATTGGAAAATTCAGGGCTATGTCGTGTAGATGATGGCCTAACAGGAGGCTTTAAAATTTTCTTTCTAGTGACCTTCGTTTGGGAGAAAAATGCAAAGGTACAAGACAGCTTTTCCTTGCCAATATCTCTCTTTTGCAAAGAGCTGCGCATTGGAAAATTCAGGGCTATGTCGTGTAGATGATGGCCTAACAGGAGGCTTTAAAATTTTCTTTCTAGTGTCCTTCGTTTGGGAGAAAAATGCAATGGTACAAGACAGCTTTTCCTTGCCAATATCTCTCTTTTGCAAAGAGCTGCGCATTGGAAAATTCATAGCTATGCCGTGTAGATGATGGTCTAACAGGAGGCTTTAAAATTTTCTTTCTAGTGTCCTTCGTTTGGGTGAAAAATGCAATGGTACAAGACAGCTTTTCCTTGCCAATATCTCTCTTTTGCAAAGAGCTGCGCATTGGAAAATTCAGGGCTATGTCGTGTAGATGATGGCCTAACAGGAGGCTTTAAAATTTTCTTTCTAGTGTCCTTCGTTTGGGAGAAAAATGCAAAGGTACAAGACAGGTTTTCCTTGCCAATATCTCTCTTTTGCAAAGAGCTGCGCATTGGAAAATTCAGGGCTATGTCGTGTAGATGATTGCCTAACAGGAGGCTTTAAAATTTTAATTCTAGTGTCCTTCGTTTGGGAGAAAAATGCAAAGGTACAAGACAGCTTTTCCTTGCCAATATCTCTCTTTTGCAAAGAGCTGCGCATTGGAAAATTCAGGGCTATGTCGTGTAGATGATGGCCTAACAGGAGGCTTTAAAATTTTCTTTCTAGTGTCCTTCGTTTGGGAGAAAAATGCAAAGGTACAAGACAGCTTTTCCTTGCCAATATCTCTCTTTTGCAAAGAGCTGCGCATTGGAAAATTCAGGGCTATGTCGTGTAGATGATGGCCTAACAGGAGGCTTTAAAATTTTAATTCTAGTGTCCTTCGTTTGGGAGAAAAATGCAAAGGTACAAGACAGCTTTTCCTTGCCAATATCTCTCTTTTGCAAAGAGCTGCGCATTGGAAAATTCAGGGCTATGTCGTGTAGATGATGGCCTAACAGGAGGCTTTAAAATTTTCTTTCTAGTGACCTTCGTTTGGGAGAAAAATGCAAAGGTACAAGACAGCTTTTCCTTGCCAATATCTCTCTTTTGCAAAGAGCTGCGCATTGGAAAATTCAGGGCTATGTCGTGTAGATGATGGCCTAACAGGAGGCTTTAAAATTTTCTTTCTAGTGTCCTTCGTTTGGGAGAAAAATGCAAAGGTACAAGACAGCTTTTCCTTGCCAATATCTCTCTTTTGCAAAGAGCTGCGCATTGGAAAATTCAGGGCTATGTCGTGTAGATGATGGCCTAACAGGAGGCTTTAAAATTATCTTTCTAGTGTCCTTCGTTTGGGAGAAAAATGCAAAGGTACAAGACAGCTTTTCCTTGCCAATATCTCTCTTTTGTAAAGAGCTGCGCATTGGAAAATTCAGGGCTATGTCGTGTAGATGATGGCCTAACAGGAGGCTTTAAAATTTTAATTCTAGTGTCCTTCGTTTGGGAGAAAAATGCAAAGGTACAAGACAGCTTTTCCTTGCCAATATCTCTCTTTTGCAAAGAGCTGCGCATTGGAAAATTCAGGGCTATGTCGTGTAGATGATGGCCTAACAGGAGGCTTTAAAATTTTAATTCTAGTGTCCTTCGTTTGGGAGAAAAATGCAAAGGTACAAGACAGCTTTTCCTTGCCAATATCTCTCTTTTGCAAAGAGCTGCGCATTGGAAAATTCAGGGCTATGTCGTGTAGATGATGGCCTAACAGGAGGCTTTAAAATTTTCTTTCTAGTGACCTTCGTTTGGGAGAAAAATGCAAAGGTACAAGACAGCTTTTCCTTGCCAATATCTCTCTTTTGCAAAGAGCTGCGCATTGGAAAATTCAGGGCTATGTCGTGTAGATGATGGCCTAACAGGAGGCTTTAAAATTTTCTTTCTAGTGTCCTTCGTTTGGGAGAAAAATGCAAAGGTACAAGACAGCTTTTCCTTGCCAATATCTCTCTTTTGCAAAGAGCTGCGCATTGGAAAATTCAGGGCTATGTCGTGTAGATGATGGCCTAACAGGAGGCTTTAAAATTATCTTTCTAGTGTCCTTCGTTTGGGAGAAAAATGCAAAGGTACAAGACAGCTTTTCCTTGCCAATATCTCTCTTTTGCAAAGAGCTGCGCATTGGAAAATTCAGGGCTATGTCGTGTAGATGATGGCCTAACAGGAGGCTTTAAAATTTTAATTCTAGTGTCCTTCGTTTGGGAGAAAAATGCAAAGGTACAAGACAGCTTTTCCTTGCCAATATCTCTCTTTTGCAAAGAGCTGCGCATTGGAAAATTCAGGGCTATGTCGTGTAGATGATGGCCTAACAGGAGGCTTTAAAATTTTAATTCTAGTGTCCTTCGTTTGGGAGAAAAATGCAAAGGTACAAGACAGCTTTTCCTTGCCAATATCTCTCTTTTGCAAAGAGCTGCGCATTGGAAAATTCAGGGCTATGTCGTGTAGATGATGGCCTAACAGGAGGCTTTAAAATTTTAATTCTAGTGTCCTTCGTTGGGAGAAAAATGCAAAGGTACAAGACAGCTTTTCCTTGCCAATATCTCTCTATTGCAAAGAGCTACGCATTGGAAAATTCAGGGCTATGCCGTGTAGATGAAGCACTAACAGGAGGCTTTAAAATTTTAATTCTAGTGTCCTTCGTTTGGGAGAAAAATGCAAAGGTACAAGACAGCTTTTCCTTGCCAATATCTCTCTTTGCAAAGAGCTACGCATTGGAAAATTCAGGGCTATGTCGTGTAGATGATGGCCTAACAGGAGGCTTTAAAATTTTCTTTCTAGTGTCCTTCGTTTGGGAGAAAAATGCAAAGGTACAAGACAGCTTTTCCTTGCCAATATCTCTCTTTTGCAAAGAGCTGCGCATTGGAAAATTCAGGGCTATGTCGTGTAGATGATGGCCTAACAGGAGGCTTTAAAATTATCTTTCTAGTGTCCTTCGTTTGGGAGAAAAATGCAAAGGTACAAGACAGCTTTTCCTTGCCAATATCTCTCTTTTGCAAAGAGCTGCGCATTGGAAAATTCAGGGCTATGTCGTGTAGATGATGGCCTAACAGGAGGCTTTAAAATTTTAATTCTAGTGTCCTTCGTTTGGAGAAAAATGCAAAGGTACAAGACAGCTTTTCCTTGCCAATATCTCTCTTTTGCAAAGAGCTGCGCATTGGAAAATTCAGGGCTATGTCGTGTAGATGATGGCCTAACAGGAGGCTTTAAAATTTTAATTCTAGTGTCCTTCGTTTGGGAGAAAAATGCAAAGGTACAAGACAGCTTTTCCTTGCCAATATCTCTCTTTTGCAAAGAGCTGCGCATTGGAAAATTCAGGGCTATGTCGTGTAGATGATGGCCTAACAGGAGGCTTTAAAATTTTAATTCTAGTGTCCTTCGTTTGGGAGAAAAATGCAAAGGTACAAGACAGCTTTTCCTTGCCAATATCTCTCTTTTGCAAAGAGCTGCGCATTGGAAAATTCAGGGCTATGTCGTGTAGATGATGGCCTAACAGGAGGCTTTAAAATTTTAATTCTAGTGTCCTTCGTTTGGGAGAAAAATGCAAAGGTACAAGACAGATTTTCCTTGCCAATATCTCTCTATTGCAAAGAGCTACGCATTGGAAAATTCAGGGCTATGCCTTGTAGATAAAGCACTAACAGGAGGCTTTAAAATTTTAATTCTAGTGTCCTTCGTTTGGGAGAAAAATG
This sequence comes from Pseudophryne corroboree, assembly GCF_028390025.1. Classification (NCBI taxonomy): domain Eukaryota; kingdom Metazoa; phylum Chordata; class Amphibia; order Anura; family Myobatrachidae; genus Pseudophryne; species Pseudophryne corroboree. The sequence goes on along the minus strand of NW_026968182.1, from coordinate 7,658 downwards.
CAAAGGTACACGACAGCTTTTCCTTGCCAATATCTCTCTTTTGCAAAGAGCTGCGCATTGGAAAATTCAGGGCTATGTCGTGTAGATGATGGCCTAACAGGAGGCTTTAAAATTTTCTTTCTAGTGTCCTTCGTTTGGAGAAAAATGCAAAGGTACAAGACAGCTTTTCCTTGCCAATATCTCTCTTTTGCAAAGAGCTACGCATTGGAAAATTCAGGGCTATGTCGTGTAGATGATGGCCTAACAGGAGGCTTTAAAATTTTAATTCTAGTGTCCTTCGTTTGGGAGAAAAATGCAAAGGTACAAGACAGCTTTTCCTTGCCAATATCTCTCTATTGCAAAGAGCTACGCATTGGAAAATTCAGGGCTATGCCGTGTAGATGAAGCACTAACAGGAGGCTTTAAAATTTTAATTCTAGTGTCCTTCGTTTGGGAGAAAAATGCAAAGGTACAAGACAGCTTTTCCTTGCCAATATCTCTCTTTTGCAAAGAGCTACGCATTGGAAAATTCAGGGCTATGTCGTGTAGATGATGGCCTAACAGGAGGCTTTAAAATTTTCTTTCTAGTGTCCTTCGTTTGGGAGAAAAATGCAAAGGTACAAGACAGCTTTTCCTTGCCAATATCTCTCTTTTGCAAAGAGCTGCGCATTGGAAAATTCAGGGCTATGTCGTGTAGATGATGGCCTAACAGGAGGCTTTAAAATTATCTTTCTAGTGTCCTTCGTTTGGGAGAAAAATGCAAAGGTACAAGACAGCTTTTCCTTGCCAATATCTCTCTTTTGCAAAGAGCTGCGCATTGGAAAATTCAGGGCTATGTCGTGTAGATGATGGCCTAACAGGAGGCTTTAAAATTTTAATTCTAGTGTCCTTCGTTTGGGAGAAAAATGCAAAGGTACAAGACAGCTTTTCCTTGCCAATATCTCTCTTTTGCAAAGAGCTGCGCATTGGAAAATTCAGGGCTATGTCGTGTAGATGATGGCCTAACAGGAGGCTTTAAAATTTTAATTCTAGTGTCCTTCGTTTGGGAGAAAAATGCAAAGGTACAAGACAGCTTTTCCTTGCCAATATCTCTCTTTTGCAAAGAGCTGCGCATTGGAAAATTCAGGGCTATGTCGTGTAGATGATGGCCTAACAGGAGGCTTTAAAATTTTAATTCTAGTGTCCTTCGTTTGGGAGAAAAATGCAAAGGTACAAGACAGCTTTTCCTTGCCAATATCTCTCTTTTGCAAAGAGCTGCGCATTGGAAAATTCAGGGCTATGTCGTGTAGATGATGGCCTAACAGGAGGCTTTAAAATTTTAATTCTAGTGTCCTTCGTTTGGGAGAAAAATGCAAAGGTACAAGACAGATTTTCCTTGCCAATATCTCTCTATTGCAAAGAGCTACGCATTGGAAAATTCAGGGCTATGCCTTGTAGATAAAGCACTAACAGGAGGCTTTAAAATTTTAATTCTAGTGTCCTTCGTTTGGGAGAAAAATGCAAAGGTACACGACAGCTTTTCCTTGCCAATATCTCTCTTTTGCAAAGAGCTGCGCATTGGAAAATTCAGGGCTATGTCGTGTAGATGATGGCCTAACAGGAGGCTTTAAAATTTTCTTTCTAGTGTCCTTCGTTTGGGAGAAAAATGCAAAGGTACAAGACAGCTTTTCCTTGCCAATATCTCTCTTTTGCAAAGAGCTACGCATTGGAAAATTCAGGGCTATGTCGTGTAGATGATGGCCTAACAGGAGGCTTTAAAATTTTCTTTCTAGTGACCTTCGTTTGGGAGAAAAATGCAAAGGTACAAGACAGCTTTTCCTTGCCAATATCTCTCTTTTGCAAAGAGCTGCGCATTGGAAAATTCAGGGCTATGTCGTGTAGATGATGGCCTAACAGGAGGCTTTAAAATTTTCTTTCTAGTGACCTTCGTTTGGGAGAAAAATGCAAAGGTACAAGACAGCTTTTCCTTGCCAATATCTCTCTTTTGCAAAGAGCTGCGCATTGGAAAATTCAGGGCTATGTCGTGTAGATGATGGCCTAACAGGAGGCTTTAAAATTTTCTTTCTAGTGTCCTTCGTTTGGGAGAAAAATGCAATGGTACAAGACAGCTTTTCCTTGCCAATATCTCTCTTTTGCAAAGAGCTGCGCATTGGAAAATTCATAGCTATGCCGTGTAGATGATGGTCTAACAGGAGGCTTTAAAATTTTCTTTCTAGTGTCCTTCGTTTGGGTGAAAAATGCAATGGTACAAGACAGCTTTTCCTTGCCAATATCTCTCTTTTGCAAAGAGCTGCGCATTGGAAAATTCAGGGCTATGTCGTGTAGATGATGGCCTAACAGGAGGCTTTAAAATTTTCTTTCTAGTGTCCTTCGTTTGGGAGAAAAATGCAAAGGTACAAGACAGGTTTTCCTTGCCAATATCTCTCTTTTGCAAAGAGCTGCGCATTGGAAAATTCAGGGCTATGTCGTGTAGATGATTGCCTAACAGGAGGCTTTAAAATTTTAATTCTAGTGTCCTTCGTTTGGGAGAAAAATGCAAAGGTACAAGACAGCTTTTCCTTGCCAATATCTCTCTTTTGCAAAGAGCTGCGCATTGGAAAATTCAGGGCTATGTCGTGTAGATGATGGCCTAACAGGAGGCTTTAAAATTATCTTTCTAGTGTCCTTCGTTTGGGAGAAAAATGCAAAGGTACAAGACAGCTTTTCCTTGCCAATATCTCTCTTTTGCAAAGAGCTGCGCATTGGAAAATTCAGGGCTATGTCGTGTAGATGATGGCCTAACAGGAGGCTTTAAAATTTTAATTCTAGTGTCCTTCGTTTGGGAGAAAAATGCAAAGGTACAAGACAGCTTTTCCTTGCCAATATCTCTCTTTTGCAAAGAGCTGCGCATTGGAAAATTCAGGGCTATGTCGTGTAGATGATGGCCTAACAGGAGGCTTTAAAATTTTAATTCTAGTGTCCTTCGTTTGGGAGAAAAATGCAAAGGTACAAGACAGCTTTTCCTTGCCAATATCTCTCTTTTGCAAAGAGCTGCGCATTGGAAAATTCAGGGCTATGTCGTGTAGATGATGGCCTAACAGGAGGCTTTAAAATTTTAATTCTAGTGTCCTTCGTTTGGGAGAAAAATGCAAAGGTACAAGACAGCTTTTCCTTGCCAATATCTCTCTTTTGCAAAGAGCTGCGCATTGGAAAATTCAGGGCTATGTCGTGTAGATGATTGCCTAACAGGAGGCTTTAAAATTTTAATTCTAGTGTCCTTCGTTTGGGAGAAAAATGCAAAGGTACAAGACAGCTTTTCCTTGCCAATATCTCTCTTTTGCAAAGAGCTGCGCATTGGAAAATTCAGGGCTATGTCGTGTAGATGATGGCCTAACAGGAGGCTTTAAAATTTTAATTCTAGTGTCCTTCGTTTGGAGAAAAATGCAAAGGTACAAGACAGCTTTTCCTTGCCAATATCTCTCTTTTGCAAAGAGCTGCGCATTGGAAAATTCAGGGCTATGTCGTGTAGATGATGGCCTAACAGGAGGCTTTAAAATTTTAATTCTAGTGTCCTTCGTTTGGGAGAAAAATGCAAAGGTACAAGACAGCTTTTCCTTGCCAATATCTCTCTTTTGCAAAGAGCTGCGCATTGGAAAATTCAGGGCTATGTCGTGTAGATGATGGCCTAACAGGAGGCTTTAAAATTTTAATTCTAGTGTCCTTCGTTTGGGAGAAAAATGCAAAGGTACAAGACAGCTTTTCCTTGCCAATATCTCTCTATTGCAAAGAGCTACGCATTGGAAAATTCAGGGCTATGCCGTGTAGATGAAGCACTAACAGGAGGCTTTAAAATTTTAATTCTAGTGTCCTTCGTTTGGGAGAAAAATGCAAAGGTACAAGACAGCTTTTCCTTGCCAATATCTCTCTTTTGCAAAGAGCTACGCATTGGAAAATTCAGGGCTATGTCGTGTAGATGATGGCCTAACAGGAGGCTTTAAAATTTTCTTTCTAGTGTCCTTCGTTTGGGAGAAAAATGCAAAGGTACAAGACAGCTTTTCCTTGCCAATATCTCTCTTTTGCAAAGAGCTGCGCATTGGAAAATTCAGGGCTATGTCGTGTAGATGATGGCCTAACAGGAGGCTTTAAAATTATCTTTCTAGTGTCCTTCGTTTGGGAGAAAAATGCAAAGGTACAAGACAGCTTTTCCTTGCCAATATCTCTCTTTTGCAAAGAGCTGCGCATTGGAAAATTCAGGGCTATGTCGTGTAGATGATGGCCTAACAGGAGGCTTTAAAATTTTAATTCTAGTGTCCTTCGTTTGGGAGAAAAATGCAAAGGTACAAGACAGCTTTTCCTTGCCAATATCTCTCTTTTGCAAAGAGCTGCGCATTGGAAAATTCAGGGCTATGTCGTGTAGATGATGGCCTAACAGGAGGCTTTAAAATTTTAATTCTAGTGTCCTTCGTTTGGGAGAAAAATGCAAAGGTACAAGACAGCTTTTCCTTGCCAATATCTCTCTTTTGCAAAGAGCTGCGCATTGGAAAATTCAGGGCTATGTCGTGTAGATGATGGCCTAACAGGAGGCTTTAAAATTTTAATTCTAGTGTCCTTCGTTTGGGAGAAAAATGCAAAGGTACAAGACAGCTTTTCCTTGCCAATATCTCTCTTTTGCAAAGAGCTGCGCATTGGAAAATTCAGGGCTATGTCGTGTAGATGATGGCCTAACAGGAGGCTTTAAAATTTTAATTCTAGTGTCCTTCGTTTGGGAGAAAATGCAAAGGTACAAGACAGATTTTCCTTGCCAATATCTCTCTATTGCAAAGAGCTACGCATTGGAAAATTCAGGGCTATGCCTTGTAGATAAAGCACTAACAGGAGGCTTTAAAATTTTAATTCTAGTGTCCTTCGTTTGGGAGAAAAATGCAAAGGTACACGACAGCTTTTCCTTGCCAATATCTCTCTTTTGCAAAGAGCTGCGCATTGGAAAATTCAGGGCTATGTCGTGTAGATGATGGCCTAACAGGAGGCTTTAAAATTTTCTTTCTAGTGTCCTTCGTTTGGGAGAAAAATGCAAAGGTACAAGACAGCTTTTCCTTGCCAATATCTCTCTTTTGCAAAGAGCTACGCATTGGAAAATTCAGGGCTATGTCGTGTAGATGATGGCCTAACAGGAGGCTTTAAAATTTTAATTCTAGTGTCCTTCGTTTGGGAGAAAAATGCAAAGGTACAAGACAGCTTTTCCTTGCCAATATCTCTCTATTGCAAAGAGCTACGCATTGGAAAATTCAGGGCTATGCCGTGTAGATGAAGCACTAACAGGAGGCTTTAAAATTTTAATTCTAGTGTCCTTCGTTTGGGAGAAAAATGCAAAGGTACAAGACAGCTTTTCCTTGCCAATATCTCTCTTTTGCAAAGAGCTACGCATTGGAAAATTCAGGGCTATGTCGTGTAGATGATGGCCTAACAGGAGGCTTTAAAATTTTCTTTCTAGTGTCCTTCGTTTGGGAGAAAAATGCAAAGGTACAAGACAGCTTTTCCTTGCCAATATCTCTCTTTTGCAAAGAGCTGCGCATTGGAAAATTCAGGGCTATGTCGTGTAGATGATGGCCTAACAGGAGGCTTTAAAATTATCTTTCTAGTGTCCTTCGTTTGGGAGAAAAATGCAAAGGTACAAGACAGCTTTTCCTTGCCAATATCTCTCTTTTGCAAAGAGCTGCGCATTGGAAAATTCAGGGCTATGTCGTGTAGATGATGGCCTAACAGGAGGCTTTAAAATTTTAATTCTAGTGTCCTTCGTTTGGGAGAAAAATGCAAAGGTACAAGACAGCTTTTCCTTGCCAATATCTCTCTTTTGCAAAGAGCTGCGCATTGGAAAATTCAGGGCTATGTCGTGTAGATGATGGCCTAACAGGAGGCTTTAAAATTTTAATTCTAGTGTCCTTCGTTTGGGAGAAAAATGCAAAGGTACAAGACAGCTTTTCCTTGCCAATATCTCTCTTTTGCAAAGAGCTGCGCATTGGAAAATTCAGGGCTATGTCGTGTAGATGATGGCCTAACAGGAGGCTTTAAAATTTTAATTCTAGTGTCCTTCGTTTGGGAGAAAAATGCAAAGGTACAAGACAGCTTTTCCTTGCCAATATCTCTCTTTTTGCAAAGAGCTGCGCATTGGAAAATTCAGGGCTATGTCGTGTAGATGATGGCCTAACAGGAGGCTTTAAAATTTTAATTCTAGTGTCCTTCGTTTGGGAGAAAAATGCAAAGGTACAAGACAGATTTTCCTTGCCAATATCTCTCTATTGCAAAGAGCTACGCATTGGAAAATTCAGGGCTATGCCTTGTAGATAAAGCACTAACAGGAGGCTTTAAAATTTTAATTCTAGTGTCCTTCGTTTGGGAGAAAAATGCAAAGGTACACGACAGCTTTTCCTTGCCAATATCTCTCTTTTGCAAAGAGCTGCGCATTGGAAAATTCAGGGCTATGTCGTGTAGATGATGGCCTAACAGGAGGCTTTAAAATTTTCTTTCTAGTGTCCTTCGTTTGGGAGAAAAATGCAAAGGTACAAGACAGCTTTTCCTTGCCAATATCTCTCTTTTGCAAAGAGCTACGCATTGGAAAATTCAGGGCTATGTCGTGTAGATGATGGCCTAACAGGAGGCTTTAAAATTTTCTTTCTAGTGACCTTCGTTTGGGAGAAAAATGCAAAGGTACAAGACAGCTTTTCCTTGCCAATATCTCTCTTTTGCAAAGAGCTGCGCATTGGAAAATTCAGGGCTATGTCGTGTAGATGATGGCCTAACAGGAGGCTTTAAAATTTTCTTTCTAGTGACCTTCGTTTGGGAGAAAAATGCAAAGGTACAAGACAGCTTTTCCTTGCCAATATCTCTCTTTTGCAAAGAGCTGCGCATTGGAAAATTCAGGGCTATGTCGTGTAGATGATGGCCTAACAGGAGGCTTTAAAATTTTCTTTCTAGTGTCCTTCGTTTGGGAGAAAAATGCAATGGTACAAGACAGCTTTTCCTTGCCAATATCTCTCTTTTGCAAAGAGCTGCGCATTGGAAAATTCATAGCTATGCCGTGTAGATGATGGTCTAACAGGAGGCTTTAAAATTTTCTTTCTAGTGTCCTTCGTTTGGGTGAAAAATGCAATGGTACAAGACAGCTTTTCCTTGCCAATATCTCTCTTTTGCAAAGAGCTGCGCATTGGAAAATTCAGGGCTATGTCGTGTAGATGATGGCCTAACAGGAGGCTTTAAAATTTTCTTTCTAGTGTCCTTCGTTTGGGAGAAAAATGCAAAGGTACAAGACAGGTTTTCCTTGCCAATATCTCTCTTTTGCAAAGAGCTGCGCATTGGAAAATTCAGGGCTATGTCGTGTAGATGATTGCCTAACAGGAGGCTTTAAAATTTTAATTCTAGTGTCCTTCGTTTGGGAGAAAAATGCAAAGGTACAAGACAGCTTTCCTTGCCAATATCTCTCTTTTGCAAAGAGCTGCGCATTGGAAAATTCAGGGCTATGTCGTGTAGATGATGGCCTAACAGGAGGCTTTAAAATTATCTTTCTAGTGTCCTTCGTTTGGGAGAAAAATGCAAAGGTACAAGACAGCTTTTCCTTGCCAATATCTCTCTTTTGCAAAGAGCTGCGCATTGGAAAATTCAGGGCTATGTCGTGTAGATGATGGCCTAACAGGAGGCTTTAAAAT